>NC_090651.1:230788223-230988802 GCF_040937935.1 Hyperolius riggenbachi | reverse complement strand
CTCACAGGAGCTCACAATCTAATCCTTCCATAGTCATAGTGTAATGTCCTACCATATTATTATTATGTATTTACAGGGCCGGGCAGGGGCAGAGGCTGAAGAGGCTCCAGCCTCAGGGCGCATCCTCAGGGTGCACAATTAAATCAGCTGTGATTCCCAATTGTGTTTGAAGCAGAAAGAAATAAGAAAAGGGGATACATGGCAGTGACTGCAAACCAGATAACTAGAGATTAAGGTGTTGGGGAGGTTGGGGGCCCTGGGGCACCTATTAGACTAAGAGCAATCAGTGTGTGATGGCTGGGGTGGGAAGGATGGGGGGGCGCACTTTGCTGTCTCAGCCTTGGGTGCTGAAGGACCTTGTCCCGCCTGTGTGTATTTATATAGCTCTGACACCTTCTGCAGCACATTACAGACTACATAGTGATGTCACTGACTGTCCTCAGAGGAGCTCACACTCTAATCCTACCATAGTCATAGTCTAATGTCCTACCATATTATTATTATGTATTTATATAGCACTGACATCTTCTGCAGCACTTTACAGAGTACATAGTCATGTCACTGACTGTCCTCAAAGGAGCTCACAGTCTAATCCCTACATAGTCATAGTCTAATGTCCTACCATATTATTATTATTATGTATTGATCTAGCACTGACATCTTCTGCAGCACATTACAGAGTACACAGTCATGTCATTGACTGTCCTCAGAGGAGCTCACACGCTAATCCTACCATAGTCATAGTCTAATGTCCTACCCTATTATTATGTATTTATATAGCACTGACATCTTCTGCAGCACTTTGCAGAGAACATAGTCATGTTACTGACTTTTCCCAGGGGAGCTCACAATCTAATACCTACCACTATTTTGTGCGAGAGAACACTGGCTGTGTGTTTTTTTTGGGGGGTGGGAACATTTCCTACTTGCTTTTTTAGGGTCACTTTACTCATACCCGGGGAGAAAACATGGCCCCACCGACTTTGGGCTGCACTGAAATTTTAATTGGTCCCACCCACTGTATGTTATGGACACGCCCACTGCATTGTATGGACACGCCCATTTTTTTGCCGCGGCGCGCGAAGCCAATGTCCACCTAGGGGGTGGAGGGGGGGCGCCATAGTTTGGGGCGCCTAGGGGAGCCCAAACCCTAAATACTGCCCTGTTTAAGCCTCTTGTGTCCGTTCATTTGAGCCAGCCTGGCCGCATCACCTTTAAATCGCAGCTCCGCCCTCTTGCTGCAAAACATTACTGCTTGTCACCAAATCTCTCTCTTCAAGCATCCTCCAGCGTTTCAGGCTCCACCTCCAGCTGCTTCCTTCTCCCATTGTGTTCTGAGCTGGGACAGCATGGGCACTTAGAAACTAGTGAGTACAGTCACAGGCTCGCTGAACCTCGTTGCAGCAGCAGGCTCTGTATGAATCCTGTCCCTCACTTGAGACCTCTTGCATTTCATCAGCGCTCCTTGTGTCTGACTCTGACAGCGGGCTGACTGTGACCACTGACCAGGTCACATAAAGTTCATTCAAGCATAATGCCTGTAGTCAGCAGGAGATGCTGAGGGTCGGGACTTCCTCAATTTCCTACTACACTGTGTAGTAGAGGTGAGGAGGGCCAGTTCATTAATTCCTTAATGTGTAGGGTTTTTTTTTTTTGCCCAAAGTGTACTAGTTACTGGTCTATTCTGCCCACAGTGTACTGGTCTAATCTGCTCACATTGTACTGGTCCAATCTGCCCACAGTGTACTGGTCCAATCTGCCCACAGTGTACTGGTCCAATCTGCCCACAGTGTACTGGTCCAATCTGCCCACAGTGTACTGGTCCAATCTGCCCACAGTGTACTGGTCCAATCTGCCCACAGTGTACTGGTCCAATCTGCCCAGAGTGTACTGGTCCAATCTGCCCACAGTGTACTGGTCCAATCTGCCCACAGTGTAACGGTCCAATCTGCCCACAGTGTAACGGTCCAATCTGCCCACAGTGTAATGGTCCAATCTACCCACAGTGTACTGGTCCAATCTGCCCACTGTGTACTGGTCCAATCTGCCCACAGTGTACTGGTCCAATCTGCCCACTGTGTACTGGTCCAATCTGCCCACAGTGTACTGGTCCAATCTGCCCACAGTGTACTGGTCCAATCTGAACTAGGCATGATCGGAATTGCAATTTCTCCGTTCTGCGGTAATTCCGCATACCGCCGATCCCAAATTCCGCTTCCTTTTAATTCCGGCGGTATTCCGGACCAGTTCCGCGGAATTCCGAGGTATACGGAATTCTGTCGGAAAATTTTTAAAATCTCCCTCCTCCCTCCTCCCATCCATCCATCTAGTACAGAATTGCAGATTTTCAAAACAGCTTACATACCATAGGTGGGATTTGAACCCAGGACTCGAATTGATCATAATGGTAGTATGCTTTATTCTAGGTCAGCTTTAGCATGTAGTGTGGTTCATGGTCTAGAGGGTAAGACAGATACCTAGTACACACTGAGTCCTGGGTTCAAATCCCAGCTATGGTATATAAGCATGCTTTACAAAAAGTACAAATCCTTAATCATGCTACTTTTTCTATCGAATTGATCATAATGGTAGTATGCTTTATGCTAGGCCAGCTTTAGCATGTAGTGTGGTTCATGGTCTAGAGGGTAAGACAGATAACTACTACACACCGAGTCCTGGGTTCAAATCCCACCTATGGTATATAAGCTGTTTTGAAAATCTGCAATTCTGTACTGGATGGATGGGACGAGGAGGATTGACTTCTGTATCGGGAGATGTGGAAGTGATGCGGCCGGCGGCGGAAGTGATGCGATGCAGCTACGTAGCCGCATTCACATCACTTTGTAGTGGAAACCGGCCCTTAGTGTATTTACTGGTCAAATCTGCCAACATTTAGTGTATTTACTTGTCAAATCTGCAGCATTGTGTGTCAGTTCAGTAGGAGGCCCCCTGCACACTGTATGCGATTCCAATTCCGCTTTTTAATTGATTTTTACATCCGATTCCGAGTTTTAATCTTTACTGCATGTTGCATTTTTGGATCTGTTTTTCTGTTGAATGTATTCAGGGAAAATTGGAATTGAAAATCAGAATCGGAAATGGAATCGGAATTGCAAAACTGATTTGCAGTGTGCAGGGAGCCTGACTGTTACACATGAGTCTTATCTTATGCAGTAATCACCTGTTTTAGCTATGTTTCTCTCCTCCTGAAATTCACAAGAAGTTTCCTAAAAAGCCTGCTACTGACTCCGCCCCCTGACTCCACCCCCTGTCCGTCCAAACCTTGGTGTGTCCAGATTTTTTGACCATTTTGTCCAGGAAAAACAAGAAATCGGGTTGGCAACCCTGCTGAGGAACCTGCCTCACCCCGCCTCATGGGCTGTCTGTGATCTCTGTGGAATGTTCATTTACTGAGAGCTAAATATACAAAAAGGGAGTTGGAAAAAGCTGCTATTTCCCATAATGCAATGAGGTTTACAGATTGCAAACTGTCAGGGCCATCGCTCTGACATGACACTGTGTGGGGTGTTTTACCACAATGGGCTCTATTCATAAAACATTTGCGGGGGAAAATCTTGGAGGGAAAATACCGCATCGGTATTTTAGACTTTTGTGTGCTAATTCATAAAAAAGTTTACACTTGCGATAATAGGTCGGGGAATTCCCGCACTAAACTAGCGGTACTAGCTGAGTTGGTACATTTCCTCTGTTTAGAGACAGCGTTAGTATAAAGGAGGCAGCCCCAGCATCCCTTTACATGTGCATTTTTTTTAAATTGCCTCTCCTTGACCTGAATCTGCGCTGAATCTGTCTAATAGTCTTCTAAACAATCTATTTAATTGCTGCAGCTTAGAAGAACTTCAAGAAATGTTACACATGCAGGCTTTCTGATGTGAAATTTATCTGAAAACAGGTACCCAAGGGTTAAAAAAACACAGCCTTGGTATTCCAGGATGCCTTTTTTGTTCTGCTCTCACTGCAGCTGCCTGGGAGGTCTGTCCACATTAGCTTGCCATTCCGCCTGCTCTAATCTTTATGAATTGACATGTAGCGACATGTGTTGTGATAATCTCTGCACAAGGCGGTAATTTCACGCACTGCTCAGGAATTGTAGCTTTTCATGCGGAAACTGCTTTTATGAATGGACACTTTGCTAAGTGGTCGGGAAAGTCAGCTGTTTTGAGCATTACCGCATGCGGGAACACTTTATGAATAAAGCCCAATTTCAGCCATATATGTAGATGTCCCTGATGATCTATTTCAGAACAGGTAAAGAATTGTCATGGGTATTGACTTCTGATTGGGAAGAAGTACAATCTTGGGTTAAAGTTCAGAAAAGAGGAATCCATACGCTGTAAAAAAAACAAAACCTCAGGCATACTCACTGATGCAGTATTTGGTAAGCTAGATCACCATGAACAATAAGGAAGGGATCCGCACACTTCAGAAAAGTCCGTAAAAGCCGGTTGTTTTTATTGTAAAAATCCACATATAAGGCATAGACAGCCACAGGATCAAACTGACGTGTGTTGGGCTAAGAATGTGCCCATAGTCATAGTTTCAAACTTATGTGTGGATTTTTGACAACCGGCTTTTATGAACTCATCTGAAGGGTTTAGAACCGTTACTTGCTTCGGTTAAAGTTCCTCTTTAAATTCTCTATCAACTTTAAATTATCTCCCAATGAAAAATGCAACTATAATGCATTATCAGCGGCCTGCACACATACCGTACTGTGATATCTGCAGGTCTGACAGCCTCCTTGTGCTTCTCCAACATGGCAGAGTCTGCTGTAAGATTTGCTTTAAGCATATCTGAAATGCTACTGCTGTACTGTTTATTGGTCTGCCGTTACACTGTACCTCTCAAAGCTTCACTTCTACCCAGTCCCCCTTTCCCAGTAGCCAGCCATTCTGGTGAAGAGCATAGTTGGAATACAGGGTTTACCTCTCTGGAAAAGAGAGTAGTCAGACAGGCCTCCTTCCCTGGTATAGCGTGAATATAGGGTTTCCTTGTCTGGTATAGCATTTAGCCTGGATACACAGGACTTCCCTGTGTACTAGCTAGGATTAGGAATAGGATACAGGTTTCCTCCTCCATCTCTTAAAGTATTTCTGGGCTAAATAGTTAAAAGTGCTTTGACATTGGATAAAAACAAGCTCTGCTACTGACTGTCAAAAATGGCCAGATCTGGCAATATAGGATCTTAAAGCGGACCGTAACTCAGAACTTCCTCTCTGCTCTAAAAGATAATCAACAGCATAATAACCTTCAACCAAGCCCGGATTACATTATAGGTACAGATGTCCTGGCACCCAAGACTTCACCCTCCATGAACCTACAAGCTCCTGCTGATCCACACCGCAAGTGTGCTGGATGTCCCATTTGTCACCTTTCCCTTACTTCCCTTGTCCTTCACAAGTAGCTATAGGTGTACCTAAGCAGGGCTGGGCCGAGGCATAGGCTGGAGAGGCTCCAGCCTCAGGCCGCAGTGTAGGAGGGGGCGCAGAATTCATTCAGCTGTCATTCCTAATTGTGTTTGAAGCAGAAATAAATAAGAAAAGGGGATACATGGCAGTCACTGCAAGCCAGATAACTAGATATTAGGTGTTTGGGAAGTTGTGGGCCTTAAGGGGCCCATACACTCAGCCGATTTTCTGGCCGACCGATCGATCCTGATCGATTGATCGCAAATCGGTTGGCCAATCGACCGATCGATGGCCGATTTCGATCGATTTCGATGGATTTCCATCGAACTGGCAGGATGGAAAATTTAGGTCGATCTGATGAGATTGCTTATCAGTTTGCATTGGCCTTAATGGAAATCTGATGGCAAAAAAATGTCATCAGATCGAATTTCAATAGATTTCAAACTGAAATCTATTGGAATTCTATCCTGGTAAAAAATGTTTTAAAAACGCATCAGATAGATCATCAGATGCATTTCTTATCTATCTTCTGCCAATCTGACGAGTGTATGGGCACCTTTAGTCTAATAGCAATCAGTGTGTGACAACTGGGGTGGCAGGAATGGAGGGGCGTACTTTGGTGTCTCAGCCTTGGGTGCAGGAGAACCTTGTCCCGGCTCTGTACCTAAGCATTAGTTAGCCAGAGGTACCCTCAGCATTAAGTAGCTAGTGGTGAAGGGAGATCTCGTCAGTGGAATGCCAAGAGCTAGGAGAGTAACCTCTCATTTATCCTCTGCTTGGGACTCTGCATAGGGAAGGTGGGATTGCGGCACTAGGGGAGGGAAATGAGCCGCCTTTCCATCAAGAGGCACCTGTAGGCACTTGCCTACAGTGCCTCATGGAAAATCCGGCCCTGCCTTCAATCCTTTAGAACCTTTAGCATTTTTTTTTTTCACTTGAACAGTACAATATCTGTAAATTTACAAATGTTTTACTATCGGCTTTTCTGGGTGCCCAAATTTCTAGGTGCCTTTCTTTGATATCCACCTGCTTGGCCTTGCATCTATCGGCATAAAGTGAGGCCTGCTGTGCTTTATCACACAATATGCATGTTTACAGTGAAGAATACTTTTAATGTACTGTATGCTTCACTGTAGGCATCACATTGTGCACCTATCACACAATGCAACTTTACCCCTTTTCTGCGGTTCTGTTTTGTATAGGGAACACAATACCCCAGTGTGAACCTGGCCTAAATCTGTCATGCACTGCTTCTTTGCTGTAATATAAGCTATGCAAAATATTTGATACATTCACACTTTTTCATGGTGTTTGTAATTGTTAATATCATTATTATTTTTATCATCATTATTAAACTAGCCCAAATAAATCACGCAAGACATGTTCAGGATTTCTGAAGACAGGAACAATTAACAGTTCCAGCACAAGTCTGGCACGCTGGATGAAAGGAAGAAATAATTATATTATCAACAATAGACATGAAATTACCAGTGGTAAAATTGTAAAACTGTTTTTTTTAAGGACGACAACTTGACTTTTGTTGCACATACGTGAACTTTATAGAAGTGTCATTGCTGGAAGCTGCATTGGGGCACACCATAAATCAGGCCTTTGCTAATCTGCTTTACAGAATCTAATTGCATATTTGGAATCCACTGCCTCTTCCATCATTATTTGTTAGATTATACTATATATACACAAGTGGAGGTGGTCAATTAAATGCTAATAATTCGGATTTACACGCAGATTAAGGAAAATTGTATACTCCCTGCCTATTTTGATTGGTCCAGTTACAAACTACAATTTGTATTAAATGTTTATGCAAGCCAGAATTTTAGCATCTTTAACGCCTAACACTCTACTAGGGGACCTGGGTCACCATGGGCTATCTAGGTGGGTGCTCTGTAGTACAGGTCCAGGACCTATCCCAAAGAGCCATATCAATTCACGCATGCACTGATGAAAAGCATAAACTCCAAAACAGTTGTATGCATGTTCAATTGCTGTGGCTCTGTGAAATTTAGAAGGTATAGGCTCACTATACACCATTTGCACAGTCAGGAGTGTTGCATCATGGGAAACCACACTTGCTCACTTAAACTGAATTGCAGATACCTTCTGTTTTAAGAAGACAAAATTATATTTAGCATCGCTGTTTTAGTAAGGCTGGATTTTTTTCAGCCTCTTTTAGCCCTTTAGTCTAAATAATTAATCAGGGATATACCAAAGACACGGAAGATCAAAAATTGAAAAATTACTTTTTCTTTTTTATTTGCAAAAAGGTGCAGAAATATCTACACAAATTCTTTAATCACGTAAAAAAGTGCATATAATTGATTGAAAAAAAGGCAACAACATCGATTTGTTTCGGGTTGGTAACCCTTCTTTAGGCCTTTAAATATATAGTGAACATCTGCACAGTTGGAATACAAGATAGAAACTCATCTGGTCAAATATAAAGCCAGGGCAGACCACCACAAGATCAAACAAAGAGCCGCATGGAGACCGGACGTCCAAACAGGGTGGTCTTTTAGCCCTTTATGCTCTCCTAGTGGTTCTGGGTCACCTTGAGCTCTCTGGGTACTTTGCAACTTTGCAGCATCGTATTGTTGATGTCTAGCCACAACGTTAAAACCACAAACAGAAGTGAAGAACATTGATTAACTACTTCAGCCCACAGGCCGTTTTACCCTTACCTCCAAAAGCCATTTTCACCTGTCAGTGCTCCTCCCATTCATTTGGCCGTAACTTTATCACTGCTTCTCACACCTGAATAATCTATATCTTGCTTTTTTGCCACAAGTTAGGCTTTTGTGGGCAATATTTGTTTCCAGTAATTACTTGATTTACTATGCATTTTATAGGGATAAACAAGAAACAAAATAAAAATATACTATTTCTCAAATTCTATCCCCTATAGTTCTAAAATAAACAATGCAACTATAAATAAAACCAACTCATTTCATTTGCCAGTTAGTCCAGCCATCACAACATTAAAATGATGTTTCTGGTACAATGTATGGTGGCAATACATTACTTGGAAATAAAGGTGTATTGTTCTGCTTCTCGTTTTTTTGTACCTGATCAATAAATATAAGCCTTTATGTGATAAAACATATCATACCCTCGTGACATACATATTAACAAAGCTGAGTCCCTAAGGCACTTATTTATGCATTTTTTTTAACTGTTAGTTTTTTTTCTTTTAGCAAAAACTTGGTATACAGAGGCGCCAGAGTAGAGTAAAACGTTTTAAAATCCTCTTAAAAGCAGAGGGGGATGTTACAAAAAAAAAGAAAACTCACTTAAACTCACTGTCTCGATAAAACAGAATTGACAAATAATTTATTCAACTCCACAAATGCAAAACCCTAACACCAACAGGGCTAAACGAGGTCTTAGAAAAAGTATTTTGATCCCACCTCCCAAGTGTTTAATTATAGCTAAATAGCTCCATCTATACTCCAAACCGTTTTTATGTTTTTAACCTTCCTGGCAGTAAGCCCGGGCTGAGCTCGGGCTATGCCGCGCAGGAAGATATCTCAGCCCCTGGTGGGGCGATTTTGCCCATTTAAAGTGCTGTACTAGCACTTTGCTAGCCGCGCGTACAGCTTGATCGCCGCCGCTCTGCGGCGACCACCCGCATGCAGCGGCGGAAGAGGCCCCCCCCCCCCCCGCCAGAGCCCTGCGCTGCCCGGACCAATGAGTTCCAGGCAGCGCTATGGGCTGGATCAAAGGCGTTTGACGTCAGGACATCGGCTGACGTCCATGACGTCATTCTGATCATCGCCATGGTGACAGGAGAAGCCAAACAGGGGAACACGTTATATACGCGTTTCCCTGTTTGCTATTGATGCCGACGACGATCGCACTAGAGGGACTCATGTGCCCTCTAGTGGTGTTTCATGTAGCTACCACTCTGGTAGCTTTACATGAAACAAAAAAAAAAAGGATTTCTGCCTATTTGGCAGAAAAATTGAACCGCCAGGAAGGTTAATGGTCCTCTCTTTTATATCTTTCTTACTCTTGGCCCCTTTTATTATTAATTTCAATAGTTTTATATGTTACTTTTATACGTCTATATGTTTTATATATTTTTTTATACTATCATTACCCACATTTTATAATAACATTGTGTTAGCATTTTAATCATAGGTGGTCTCTTATGCTCTACCTCATGTATACTTTTATTATATACTGTTGGCATGTTTATATGGTTTTTAAAAACACTGATATTGTTATATCTTACAGTTTTACACCTGAATCCATATGTATACATGTGCACACCCAGTGACATTTTTATAGGGACATCCATTGCTAAAGGTTACATGAATTGTCTAGCTGCCCAAAAGAAAACTATTTCCCCCTGTCTTTGAGTTTCCGCACATGCGTGGCCTCTCTTATTACCATATTACTGAATTACATGCTGGCTTGCTGAACTGGCAGAGCCGTGTTTTGAACTTGGGTCGCCTGTGTCGGAAGCAGAGCCCTTAACCATTACACTATCCCATACCCCAGCCACTGCTGGGTATCCTATAACTATCCCACTGGAAATACTCACTTCCTGTGACGTTAGTCACACTTCCTGTTACCAAACACTTCCTGATTAGACTTCAGTCCTGTCAGTTTAACCTCTCTCCCTATTTAAAGCAAGCCTCACTTCATAGTGACACAGAGGAGCTCAAACCTATTGTTTGACCCACTGAGGTAAGTTATCCTATACTTTATGCTTGCAGTTTATATTAATCCTTTTTGTGTCCATATAAAGCTCTATATGCTGTCTGGGAATAGACCGTGGCCTATACCTAGCTCTACCATGTAACTGTTTTACTTTGAGACATACAATTAGAGATGTCGCAAACCTCCGATTTTCAGTTCGCGAACCTTCGCGGACGGTTCGGTTCGCTGAAAAGTTTGTGAACTGCAATAGACTTTAATGGGGATGCGAACTTTGAAAAATAGAAAAATTTATGCTGGCCACAAAAGTGATGGGAAAGATGTTTCAAGGGGTCTAACACCTGGAGGGGGGCATGGCGGAGTAGGATAGATGCCAAAAGTCCCGGGGAAAAATCTAGTTGTGACGCAAAGCAGCGTTTTAAGGGCAGAAATCACATTGAATGCTAAATTGCAGGCCTAAAGTGCTTTAAAACATCTTGCATGTGTATACATCAATCAGGTAGTGTACTTAGAGTACTGCTTCACACTGACACACAAAACTCACTGCGTAGCGCACCGCAAACAGCTGTTTGCGTAGTGACGGCCGTGCTGGACTGGTGCGCAACATGGCCAGAGTGTAGGCCGTGGCAGTTTCCAAGCCCATATGGTCGCCGGGCTGTGGTAGCTCAATGATAGAACAACAGTGACTGATCAAATTTGGTCTGTCCACAATGAAGCAACAACCTTATTATCTTCTTGTATGTAGGTAGGCATAGGTAGGTGTCCCAGTAGTTAACTAGGCATAGGTAGGAGTCCCAGTATAGGTAGGTAGGCATAGGTAGGTGTCCCAGTATAGGTAGGTAGGCATAGGTAGGTGTCCCAGTAATTAGCTAGGCATAGGTAGGAGACCCGGTATAGGTAGGTAGGCATAGGTAGGAGTCCCAGTATAGGTAGGTAGGCATAGGTAGGTGTCCCAGTAGTTAGCTAGGCATAGGTAGAAGACCCAGTATAGGTAGGTAGGCATAGGTAGGTGTCCCAGTAGTTAGCTAGGCATAGGTAGGAGACCCAGTATAGGTAGGTAGGCATAGGTAGGAGTCCCAGTATAGGTAGGTAGGCATAGGTAGGTACCTCAGTAGTTAGCTAGACATAGGTAGGAGACCCAGTATAGGTAGGTAGGCATAGGTAGGTCCCCTAGTATCGGTAGGTAGGTAGGTGTCCCCGTATAGGTAAGTAGGTGCCCCAGTAGTTAGGTAGGCATAGGTAGGTGTCCCAGTATAGATAGTTAGGCAGGGCCTGGCTGTTGAGGGGTGCTATTTTAGCAATAACAATCAGCCAGGAGCAAGCCAAGACCAAGAGCCTAATTAATCTTTCCCTAGGAGAACAAGCCTGCAGCAGCTGTCCCTAGCCTGTCTCTAGCAGGCACATAGGTGAATGTAATGGCCGGCAAACCTGCCTTATATAAGGGGGGGTGGGGCTCCAGGGCTTAGTGTAGCCTGAATGGCTACAATGTGCCTGCTGACTGTGATGCAGAGGGTCAAAGTTGACCCTCATAGTGCATTATGGGGCGAATCGAACTTCCGCAAAAGTTCGCTTGGTCCAGGCGAACGCGAACCCCCAAAGTTCGCCTGGAACCGTTCGCCGGTGAACCTTTCGCTACATCTCTACATACAATATGAACCCTCTAATCTGTGAGCATTAAAGGGAAGGTTCAGGGACTGTTAAAAAAAAAAAAATCCGCATCCACTTACCTGGGGCTTCCTCCAGCCCGTGGCAGGCAGGAGGTGCCCTCGGCGCCGCTCCGCAGGCTGCCGGTGGTCTCCGGTGGCTGACCCGACCTGGCCAGGTCGGCGGCCAGGTCGGGCTCTGTAGATAGTAGATGGGGATGCAACCCTCCACCCAGGGTGGACTAGAAGATCAGCAAAAACTCAGTATACAGAGGCACAAGAGTAGAGTAAAAGATTTTAAAAAACGCTTAAAAGCAGAGGGGGATGTTAGTTCTGAGCCTGCGCAGTAAAGCCCGGAGGACGTCCGATGACGTCAGCGCGCCGCCGTGAGGCGCATTTTGGAACGCGGAAGGAGCCCGACCTGGCCGCCGGCCTGGCCAGGTCGGGTCGGCCACCGGAGACCACCGGCAGCCTGCGGAGCGGCGCCGAGGGCACCTCCTGCCTGCCACGGGCTGGAGGAAGCCCCAGGTAAGTGGATGCGGATTTTTTTTTTTAACAGTCCCTGAACCTTCCCTTTAAAGAGGAACTGTAACGACAAAACGGCCCCTGTGGGGTACTCACCTCGGGTGGGGGAAGCCTCCGGATCCTAATGAGGCTTCCCACGCCGTCCTCCATCCGTCAGGGGTCTCGCTGCAGCCCTCCGTGCAGCGGTGACGTAATATTTACCTTCCTGGCTCCTGCGCAGGCGCTCTGATGGCTGTCGGCGCCGAAGTAGGTGGAAATACCCGATCGCCGTCGGGTCTGCTCTACTGCGCAGGCGCAAGTTTCCGGCGCCTGCGCAGTAGAGCGGACCCGACGGAGATTGGGTATTTCCGTCTGTTTCCGTGCCGAAAGTCGCCACAGCGCCCCCGCTGGAGCCAGTAAAGGTAAATATTGAACTGACAGTCGGCACAGTCGCCGGCTGTTCGGAGGGCTGCAGCGAGACCCCCGTGGGACAGAGGACGGCGTGGGAAGCCTCATTAGGATCCGGAGGCTTCCATAACCCGAGGTGAGTACCCCCCAGGGGATCTTTTTAATGTTACAGAGTCTCTTTAAACCTTAGCTATTTGATTTCTGACATCTAAGCTTGTTCGCATGGCCCTGTGTTTGTGTGGGCCGAATTTATTTTTTTTGTAGCAATGCTTTATGTAGCAATTATTTTATGTGCTTTCTACCAATTATCTGCTGTGCCGATCGTTGCAATTCTGTGGGTAGTTATTTTGTGAACATTTTGTTTTTATTCCAGTTGTGCTCCCATTTTTGCCTGAGGAAGCAGGGTCACTCCCGCGAAACGCGTCACATTTGTGCAGTTGAATAACTTATTTGTCAATTCTGTTTTATCAAGACTTAAGGGAGTTTTCTTTTTTGCAAGAGGGAGGTAAGTCCACCCTAACATCCCCCTCTGCTTTTAAGCGGTTTTTAAAATCTTTTACTCTACTCTTGCGCCTCTGTATACTGAGTTTTTGCTGATCTTCTAGTCCACCCTGGGTGGAGGGTTGCATCCCCATCTACTATCTACAGAGAGCGACTTCTTAACCTGAGTGGGGTCAGGTCCTAATGCTCCACACCTGCATTTAAAGTGGTTGCCTATGGGTAACCCATGTTTGTGAGTATATACACATAAAATTGTATTGAACTCTTCATTTTACCTGACAATACTGCACCATATTGGGCTCTGGATTCTCTTCTTGTTTTTAAGCATTTTTTTTCTTTTATTTACAAGTGTTTGTTTGGTAACAGGAGAGGGTGGGGAGGTGGAGGCTTTGGGGGCATTAACTTTATTTATTTTTTATTAAAATTTATCCTGCCTGTATTTTTACTCTTTAAACACTATCCTGCGCAGTAACACTGGACGCGAATACATGTCCAGATCGAATAGCGTGGCTCCTATCTGGACGAAAATAGTCGTCCAGGTTGGATTAAGTGATTAAAGAGGAAATGTAGTAAAAATAATTAATACAATTTCTTATTTTTTTCCCACAATATTTATTTATACATTACGTAGCCAGTATTTACCCGTAGTAAAATCTGTTCTCACCCTGATTTACATTCTGAAATTTATCACAGGTGGTGACATCTTTAGTCCTGTCAGGTGCAGCTCTGCGGACTGTTTGTGTTTAACAGTTTCAAAGACAGTGAAAGCAATGCCTGTTCTCCCAGAATGCTCTGGAATGAAATTTTTCAAAAAGACCTTGTTATTTAAAAAAAAATAAAGAAAGAAAAAAAATGTTTTTTAAACTCCTGTAAAATGACATTTTGCTGCAGTGCACTATACTTTATAGCAAGTTCCAAGTTCTGCTCACACATTTTATATATTGTAAAGCAAACCTGTAATCCAGCACCAGAACCCTCTGTAAATTTGTGTGGATTATGTAAAATCAATTCAGATTCAAAATCATTGTTAAGTATAATCATAATTTTAGGTGAAAATTTGTGTAAGCAAAACTAGCACATTACGAATTATGATTATCACTAGGACAGAAGGAGGCACAAAGGAGGAAGGGGGGGGGGGGGCTGAGGGAGACACAGTGGAGGCAGAGGTGGCACACAGGGGGACACTGAGGGAGAAGGGGGGCAGAGGTGGTACAGAGAAACACAGTGGAGGCTGAGGTGGCACAGAGGGGGACACTGAGGGAAAAGGGGGGACAGAGGTGACACGGGGGGGGGGGGGGTTGGCAGAGGTGGCACAGAGGGGAACACTGAAGACACAGGGGAACAGAGGTGACTTGGGGGGAGGTGGCACAGAGGGGGACACTGAAGACACAGGGGAGCAGAGAAGGCACAGAGGAAATACAGAGGACAGAGATGGCACAGTGTTCTGACTTATGACTTAAGAACAGATTCAGGTTAAGAACAAACCTTCAGTCCCTATCTCATTAGTTAACCAGGGACCACCTGTACTATACTAAGTTGAAAATACCTTATGTTTCTGTAGAACGGCTTTTTTCTGTAGTACATTCCATCTAGAAGGATAGATGAGGAAGCAATAAGAACTTTTGGGAGCTTTGCTTCCAATCTTAGAATGTTGAGAGGTAAACACTGAAAGGATGCATGATGGCAAAAGTATACGACCAAGTAACTAAGAATATAAATAGGGGGAAAATTAAGAATGGCCACAGACAGTGAAAAATGGCCAACAGCAGCCAAGGTAGAACATGCAAAGAAGGTGAATTAGGCTTTTAAGTCAGATCACATTACATGAGTTTACATAGAAGAATGCAGATGTACAAAGCATACATTAAATAAAGCCCCAAGTAATCTGACACAGCAGCAAAGGTTACACTCGTGCACACAGCTAATAGGTATTGTCAGCAAGAAAAATGAACATCTGCACTGGGGATTTAACATAATGTCTAATACATCCTCCTGCGAGTATAGATCATACAGCCAGCCCTGGATGTTATTAAATCGCTGCAGGGTAAACCACCTTGTGAGAACACGAAGCAAGGAGCCAAAAATAGAGTCCCTAAAAAAGTCTGGTTGTCGCATGTGGTTTTTGCTGGAGTAGGTGGCCCCGTCTGCTTGCTTCTGTTATTTAGAGACACATTGGGAGAGAGGGAAAGCAGAGTCTCGCTGTCAGGTGGATATGTGTTACCTTGTTAGTTAGCTGGAATGCTAATTAGCTATTGAGGGATCAGATGTTTGTTATAGTGAAACTCCAAGCTCAGAGTCCTAGTTAAATACGCAGAAGAAACACAGTTGGCCTGCGTTACACAGGATAGGAACAGAGATGACCTATAAGATGCAATTACTTGCTTGCAAATTCAATCCAAATTACATGCATCTTGGAATTGGGCCAACCAGATGAACGTCCTGAAGATTTAGGTTGGCCTAAATTTACATGCAAGTGGGAACATTAGCATCTCATTGGCATGTACGCTGAAAAAGGGGAAAAAAATTCTATTATTGGGCACTTGAAGTGATAGTAGAATAATAGTTATTTTACTAATATTGTGCTATCACTTTACCTAATGTAACATTCTCTGCAGATGCAGCTGCGCGCAGTCATGATGCCCCGCAGCTGCTTCGGTTTCCCTGTCGGGCGTTTCTCCTGTCCCTCCGGCGTCTAGCACGCCGAGGAGGGGATTGTCAGTGGCTCATAGGGTGGCTTTGTCGCGCACAGACAGGACCTTTATGCGGGGAGGAGGCGCGTCAGCTGACCTGCCGGTCGGCTGACGTCAGAGGAGACTCTCGGCACTACTGATTGACTGATGGGTGTGGGCGCGGCCAAGGGGTCTCCTCTGCTTCTTAAGCCTCTGAGAATAACTTGCAAACTGTCTGCTGTTGCGAATGCTGTCTGCACTCAGACCTTAGATAGTTCTGGTGTGCTTTGATCTGGGAGGAAACCAGGGATTTCACACAAGACTAGGAATTATTATTACTATTGTTATTATTGCTTGATTACCTGTGTAGGACTCTGGCTCTCTTCTGACTTCTCTTACGCTAAACGATTCTGTACTTTAGCCCATCTGATCCTGTTGCTGACCCTGCCTAAATTATCTCTATCCTTTTGCCTGCCGATTTTGTACTGTATCCTCCTGTCTGTTGCCGAACCGATCTGTCTGACTACTCCACTCACCAGTGAGCCCTTGTCACTGGTGAGGTTCTTTACTGATAGTACCCACCAGCTCCTCTGGTGAGGTTCTGTCAAAACTATCAGTATTACTGTTGCACCAAGCACTATATACACTTGCAATTACCGTATTAGCTATACTTGCATTATTTGTGATTCTGCAGATCACCATATAATCAGGTATAGTGTCTGATTTATTGGTGATACTGCAGATCACACAATAACCAGACATCTGTTTGCTACACCAATCGTTACACCTAACCCTTTTCTCACAATTATTATTATTATTTATATAGCGCCAACATCTTCCGCAGCGCTGTACAGAATATATATAGTCTTGTCACCAACTGTCCCTCGAAGGAGCTCACAATCTAGTCCCTACCATAGTCATATGTCTATATTGTGTAGTATATGTACTGTAGTCTATGGCCAATTTTTAGGGGGGGGGGGGGGGGGGAGACAATTAACTTATCTTGTTTTTGGGGTGTCGGAAGAAACCCACGCAGACACGGGGAGAACATACAAACTCCTTGCAGATAGTGCCCTGGCTGGGATTTGAACCAGGGACCCAGCGCTGCAAGGCAAGAGCGCTAACCACTACGCCACCGTGCTGCCCAATAAGTTACCTTCTACTTATTCCTGATATTGACCTCGCCTTCTGTCACCACACAAGTTTGATAATTAGCGGCTCCCCTGTTTAGGGTCGGTTCTAGACATTTTGCCACCTGAAGCAATACATTGTAAGCATGCCCCCCATGTGTGTGCAAATCCAGACCAGAAAGACACATCAGGCAATGGCACTACGCTTACCTCCCTTTGCTTCCTCCAATACATCATCTCCTCTCTGCTGGCCCGCAGCATCCTAGCTGTGATCCTCAGGATGCCAAGTATATTCTGCTTCACTTAGCCGCTATCAGCGTTGCAGCAATGAGATCTCCATTTGCCCGTCCAGTGTCCTGTATCCATGGCTACAGTGGCGCCTCATGCGACCCAGCAGCACTTAACAGGTCACATGAGGCACCACTGTAGCCATGGATGCTACAGGACACTGGATGGACAAATAGAGATTTCATTGCTAGAATGCTGAGAGCTGGTGAGTGAAGCGACACTGCACGTCTAGGAAGGGGAGACGGGGAGTGCAAGATGGAGGACATTTGGAGAGGGAAGCCGCCTTTTGCCGCCCTCTAATTGTTGCCACCCTGAAGCATGTGATTCACATTGCTTCGTGGAAGAACCACCCCTGCCCCTGGCACTCAAATTACTGCAATCAGTATAGCCAAATTTAACATTTCGGTCTATGCAACGTCCACATTACTAGGTGGTGCCCAAATTACCTACTTTGTTCATTGATTCTCTTTAATGAGGGACTGCAATTTGTGATTTCTCAGTTTAGTGTAGGCATGATTGCCAGTGTGGATATCCTCCTGTCCATCAGTAATGCAGCCTCAATGTGCAAAAGTCATGGACTTCTTCTGATATCTTTATATTAGGAGCCACGGCAGCCTCTGCTGAAATAAGCAGACCCCTTGGGAAACCCCAAAGAGAGGGAAGGAGGAAGGGAATTAGGGGTTAGGAGGTGAGAAAGTGCTGTGGGGAGGGAATGAGGGATAAGGAGAAGAGAGACGGCTGGGGAGAGGGAATGAGGGATAAAAAGGAGAGCGAGTGCTGTGGGGAGGGAATGGGGGATAAGGAGGAGAGAGGGGGCTGGGGGAGAGAATGAGGGATAAGCATGATGGAAAGGGCTGGGGGAGGAAATGAGGGATACGTAGGACAGAGATGGCAGGTGGGAGGGAATGAGGGATAAGCTGGGGAAGGGAATAAGGTATGAGAAGGTATGAGAAGGAAAGAGATGGAGTGAGGGATAAGGAAAGAGGGATGGAGGTGGGATGCGGTATGAAAGAAGATAAATGAAGCCCTGGCAGCCTCTCACTCCAGGACAACTCTCCCCTTTCCCCTCACTACACTACAAACCCTACCTGGCTGTTTCTGTTGACAGCTGGGAGGGAGGGGAGATAGTTTTAGCATGAGGCAGACAGGTTTGCCTTTCTTTCAGTGGCTGTGAGACATGGGCAGATACAGAGTGAAACTTTCAGGCAGACACACACAGGATACTGCAGTAAAGCTGAGCCATGTGTGTCTCTGCCTGTCACTGTGCACACATAGCTGCAAAGCTTTTACTGTGCACAGAGCTGCAAAGCTTTCATTGTACACAGCAGTGAGGGAGACAGGCAGCAGCCAGTACTCACTCTGTGCAGGGCCGGCCCTAGACTTTTTGCCGCCTGAGGCAAATTTTGAAAAAATTATTGCTGCCGCCCCATCCCCCCACCCCCTGTGGGGGGGGGGGGGGGCGCTGCCGCCGCCGAGCTGGAGGGGTAGCGGGCAGGACGGGGGTATTGGGCCTAGCGGCGGGGAGGGGGGTCGGACCCCCCTCCCTCGCCTGGGTCCCCCGATCTGCGCTCCCCTCCAGCCTTAAATAGATCAGAAGCAGCCGCTACTCGTAAGAGGCACGGGCGGGGAGGACTCACCTCTTCCTCGTTCCAGGCCAGCGTGCACTCCACTGACGTCACTTCCTTCAACGCCGCCCACTGTATTGTAAGTGGACGGCGTTGCAGGAAATGACGTCAGTGGAGCACACGCTGGAAGGAGGAAGAGGTGAGTCCTCCCCGCCCGTGCCTCTTACGACTAGCGGCTGCTTCTGAACTATTTAAGGCTGGAGGGGAGCGCAGATCGGGGGACCCAGGCGAGGGAGGGGGGGCCGACCCCCCTCCCCGCCGCTAGGCCCAATACCCCCGTCCTGCCTGCTACCCCTCCAGCTCGGCGGCCGGCTCCCCGTACCCACCGACGGGCGGATGCCGCCCCTAGAAATGTGCCGCCTGAGGCAAAAGTTTCACCCCGCCTCTTGAGCATGCCGGCCCTGGCTCTGTGGTAGTTTACTTCCACTCTGTCCCACATCCCGCCCCCTGCTGTGAAAATTCCGGCTTGAAGAGCAGCTCTGCAGGATGCTGGGGCGCAGTTCTTGCTGATAAAGTGCACCGCTGCATGCAGAGAGACATGTACATTCTCACAGACTATGTAGTGTAGTGTATGTATCGTAGTCTAGGGCCAATTTAGTGGTAAGCCAATTCACTTATCTGTATATTGTTGGGATGTGGGAGGAAGCCAGAGTTCCCAGAGGAAACCCACGCAGACACGGGGAGAACATACAAACTCTTGGCAGATGTTGATCTGGCTGGGATTCAAACCGGGGTCCCAGCACTGCAAGGCAAGAGTGCTAACCACTATACCCCGTGCTGCCCAACATATGAGAGGGGGTACAGGTGGTGCTCTCAGTATAGGTAGCAAGCTATAGGTACTACAGTATAGGTAGCTAGTTACATGTGGTGCCCTCAGTATAGGTAGCAAGCTATAGGTGTAGCAGTATAGGATTGCCAGGTGGTGCGGTGCTCTCAGTATAGGTAGCCAGCTATAGCCCCCCCCCCCCCAGTATAATCACTGTGATTAACCATTCAATTGTAGTATAAGGTCAGGGATGTGCAGCCTTTTACCTGTATTTGTTTCCATAATTTTGTATTTACCAGGTTAGCAGCTCCCATAGTGCTTTCCTGTTTGCATGGTAAGTATTTAATTATGCATATGTTTTGCATCTGTTTGATTGCTGAGTGTGTATTTGAGCTATATAAGTGGTGCACATGAGGGGATGAGTCATTAAAATGCAGCCCATGTGGTGAGCGCTGGCTTTATTCTCTGATGTCCATATTGAATGTAAGTAACACATTTTTGCTTAGCTGCTGCCAGGGTAAGGACATATGCTTTTAACTTAGGTTAGATAGTGTAGGACATCTGCTCCAGAGAATTACCTCAACGTTGGTGCAGATGTCTAGTAGATTGTATTTTGCATGCAAACTATAATGGAAGCTAAACTTTCTCCATAAACCAGTATTGCATTGTTTGGATGCGGGGCGTGCAATTTTAGTCCAGGAGGGGCGGTGTACGCCACAGTGATTAATCATTCAATTGTAGTATTAGGTCAGGGATGCACAGTCTTTTACCTGTATTTGTTACCCCTCAGTATAGGTTAGATAGGTAGGTGCACACAGTATAGGTTAGATAGGTAGGTACCCCTAAGTATAGATTATTTAGGTAGATGCCACCAATATAGATTAGATAGGTAGGTGCACGTAGTATAGGTTAGACTTTGTACAGCGCCACGGAATATGTTGGCACTTTATAAATTAATAATAATAATAATAATAATAATAATAATAGGTAGGTGCGCCTCAGTATAGGTTAGGTAGATGCCCCCAGTATAGATTAGATAGGTAGGTGCACACAGTATAGGGGGGCCAGAGCGAAGTTTCAACTCGCCTGGCTTCCTCAATCCTGCACGCAGCCTGTATCATCATCCTCTCGTGGCGTCTGTCACATCGGTAAGAGCTCCCCTTGTGACAACACGTCCCCTTGTGACGACATGCAGGTACGTCATCACAGGGGGGCGCTGTTACCATAGCGGCAGACGCCGGGACAGGATGAAGATGCAGGTTGCGTGCAGGATCGAGGCAGGTGAGTTAAAAAATTCACTCTGCCCGCTTCCCCCACTGCTGTGCACACCATCCTGGCTCCTGCCGCTCTGGCTGACGCCTGCACCTGGGGGGAGCCACCAGTAGTAGAGATGGCCCAAACCTCTGATTTTCGGTTTGCGAACTTCCGCCAAAAGTTTGGGAGTGTAATTAGAGTACTGCTTCACACTAACACACCAAGCTCACTGTGTAGCTCCCTGATTGATGTATACACATGCAAGATGTTTTAAAGCGATTTAGGCCTGCAATTTAGTATTCAATGTGATTTCTGCCCTTAAAACGCTGCTTTGCGTCAAATCCAGATTTTTCCCCGGGTCTTTTGGCATCTATCCCACTCATCCATACCCCCCTCCAGGTGTTAGACCCCTTAAAACATCTTTTCCATCACTTTTGTGGCCAGCATAAGTGTTTCTAGTTTTCAAAGTTCGCCTCCCTATTGAAGTCTATTGTGGTTTGCGGCCTGCAGGCAGAGATGCTGTGTGTGGGTACTGACTTAGTCTTCGGGCGGGCAGTAGCCCTCCAGGATCCATGCCTCATTCGTTTTAATAAAGATGAGGTACTGAACACTTATGTGACCTGGGCGACTTCTCTTCTCAGTGACAATGCCTCCAGCTGCACTGAAGGTCCTTTCTGACAGGATGCTTGAGGAAGGGCAAGACAGAAGTTGGATGGCAAATTGGGACAGCTCTGGCCACAGGTCAAGCCTGTGCACCCAGTAGTCCAGGGGTTCATCGCTGCTCACAGTGTCTACATCCACACTTAAGGCCAGGTATTCGGCTACCTGCCAGTCCAGGTGTTGGTGGAGGGTGGATCCGGAAGGGCTAAGGCGAGATGTTGGACTAAAAAATGTCCACATGTCTGACATCACCATGAGATCGCTAGAGCGCCCTGTCCTTGCCTGCGTGGACATGGCAGGAGAAGGATTACTGGCAGTGGCACCTTTATTCCGTAGTGCTGTGACATCACCCTTAACCACTTCACCACTGAGGGGTTTTACCCCCTGAGCACCAGAGCAATTTTCACCTTTCAGCGCTCCTTCCATTCATTCGTCTATAACTTTATTATTACTTATCGCAATGAAATGAACTATATCTTGTTTTTTTCGCCACCAATTAGGCTTTCTTTAGGTGGGACATTATGCCAAGAATTATTTTTTTCTAAATGTGTTTTAATGGGAAAATAGGAAAAATGTGGGGAAAAAAATAATTATTTTTCAGTTTTCGGCCATTATAGTTTTTAAATAATGCATGCTACTGTAATTAAAACCCATGAAACGTATTTGCCCTTTTGTCCCGGTTATAAAACCATTTAAATTATGTCCCTATCACAATGTTTGGCGCCAATATTTTATTTGGAAATAAAGGTGCATTTTTTTCAGTTTTGCGTCCATCCCTAATTACAAGCCCATCGTTTATAAAGTAACAGTGTTATACCCTCTTGACATAAACATTTAAAAAGTTCAGTCCCTAAGGTAACTATTTATGTATTTTTTTTAATTGTAAATTTTTTAATTTTTTTTTAATTACAAAAAAAAAAAAATGGGGAGTGTGGGAGGTAATGAGTTAATTTTATGTGTAAAAGTCATTTATTTGTATGTGAAAAATGTGTAGGGTGTAGTTTACTATTTGGCCACAAGATGGCCACAGTAACTTTTTGTTTTAATGCGACCTCCAAGCTTCCTTCCGGAAGCTTGGAGGAAGAATAAGGAGGCTGGACACGTGAGTTTTTTCTCACAATGATCGCGCTGCCCATAGGAGAGCAGCTGATCATTGCGGGGCTTAGATCAACGAACGGGAATGGATTTTCCCGTTCATTGATCTCTGGGCGAGCGGGCGGCGGCGGTTTTACTAGCGGCGGGCGGCGTGTTTACGAGCGGGAGCGCGGGCAGCGTCGGGAACGCGGAAAGTACGTGTTTCTCCGTCCCTGGTTTTTAAAGGATGGAAAAAGGGGCGGAGAAATACGTACGCGCGGGGGTAAAGTGGTTAAATGCACTGTAAAGCATAGTTGCCAGCTTGTTCTGCAAGTGCTGCATCCTTTCTGCCTTTTGGTGATTTGGAAACGTCTCTGCCACTTTGGGCCTGATTCACAAAGCGGTGCTAACAGTTAGCACGCTACTGAAAAGCCCTTTATCACGCCTAAACTCTGTTTAGGCATGATAAGTTTAGGCATGATAAGTTTAGGTGTGATAAGTTTAAGCACCAACTGGGTTAGCACCGCAGTGCACAGCTGATCAAAAGTTTTGCGTTAGCAAAGTTTGGTGCACTTTGCATAGAGTTTAATGGCGCTGCTTTGCGTGCGGGACTTTGCGCGCGATCTAAACTTATCATGCCTAAACTTATCATGCCTAAACTTATCATGCCTAAACTGAGTTTAGGCATGATAAAAATGGTTATCACGCCTAAAGTCTTTAACTGGGTTATCACCGCTTTGTGAATTGAGCCCTTTGTGTCTTTACCGAGGATTTAGTAGCGTGGCCACCCAGTACAGCTCATTCCCCTTGAGTTTTTTTATACGGGGGTCCCTCAACAGGCTGGACAGCATGAAAGATGCCATCTGCACAAATTTGGATGCAGACGTACTATCCTTCTCCTCTTGCTCTTCCTCCGGCCTGTTATACATCAGAAACGTGCAGGAGAACGGCTCCTGCAGGCGTTGCTGCGTGTCATCGAGCAACTCCGGTGCGACGCTGAGTAGCGGCGGTAGTAGTTAATTAACCCGAACAGGAAACGGTGATTCCTGACGATAAAATGCGCCGAGATGCATCGTATCGCAACGTATCGAAATGCAGCGTCGGGTGTGAAAGGTAAAAGGAAAGTCTATGGACTTTCCTTTTACCTTGGTTAACGCAAAGTATAGACCTTGTGTTAAAACGCGTAAAAAGGGCTCTGGTGTGAAAGAGCCCTTAGTGATGTCAGCTAAGTTCTCCTCCTCCCCCCAGCCACGAACAATACCACGGGAAAGTTGAGCAGCACAAGCCCCCTGCGACACCTGCTGCGGTTGTTCTTCCGCCTCCTACTCCAAAAAAACCCACCTTCCTCATCTGACGCCTCTTCCCCACACGCCTCTTCCTCCTCCTCCTCCCCCCCTCTGTGCTGCCGCAGGTGTTGAGGAATCATCTGCTTCTGCTGAGAATTGATCCCACAACATTTCCTCCTGCTCCTGTTCATGCTCCTCCACAGCTTGATTCACCACTCTAAGCATGGCACGCTCCAGGAAGAAAGCATATGGGATCAAGTCGCTGATGGCGCCTTCACTGTAACTCACCAGGTTTGTCACCTCCTCAAACGGCCGCATGAGCCTGCAGGCATTTCGCATGAGTGTCCAGTACTTCAGCGACAACATCCTCATCTCCCCAGAGCATGTCCTTTGACTGTAGTTGTGGAGATACTGTTTGACGGCTTTCTCCTGTTGTAGCAGACAGTTGATCATCAGGAGCGTTGAATTCCAGCGAATCGGGCTATCGCAAAACAAGCGTCTCACCTGCAATTTGTTTCTCCGCATAATATCGGCAAAGCGTGCCATGGCCTTGTAAGACTGCCTGAAATGCCCACACACCTTCCTGGACTGTTTTAGGACATCCCGTAAGCCTGGGTACTTAGACACAAATCTCTAAATTATGAGATTCAGCACATATGCCATGCAGGGTACATGTGTCAGCTTTCCCAAATTCAAAGCCGAAATGAGATTGCTGCCGTTGTCACACACCACGTTGCCGATCTCCAGTTGGTGCGAGGTCAGCCACTGATCCACCTGTTTGTTCAGAGCAGCCAGGAGAGCTGCTCCAGTGTGACTCTCCACTTTAAGGCAAGACATGTTTAAGATGGTGTGACACCGTCGTACCTGGCATACAGCATAGGCCCTGGGGAGCTTCCGCTCAAACATTTCTCTCACGGACACCTGGCTGCTGCTGTGGGCAGAGGAGCAGGAACCACTCAAGGTGAGAGGCGGAGTTTAGGAGAGTGGCTGTGAAGGTGCAAGGGAGAACACAAAAAAATGTCCACACCACTGAGCCCTGGGGTGATGGCACTATGTTGGCATCAGCAGCTGATGGCTGGCTGTCCATAGGTGGTGATACATGGTGCCAGACACTGCCACGAGCTGTTTCTGATGACGAGCTCCCCCTGCTTCTTTCAGCAACTCCTACTCCTCTCTGACTCCCCCTCTGAACTGTCCCCCTGTTCATCTCCTCTATTGGGAACCCATGTGACATCCATGGCAGTATCATCATCATCGTCATCATCATAATCATCCTCCACAGATTCGCTTGCCTCAGACATCTCATAAACTGCATCTACAGCAGATACTTCATCATCCTCCTCCTTACACCTTACGTCCATAGTATCGCCTAACTCAGACATATGAGGTGGTATAGCTTGCTTAGTGCCTTCATCTTGTTGTAACAATAATGGCTGTGAATCAGTTAATTTCCCACCAAATAACTCCTGCGAAGTGTCAAATGGAGTGGATGTGGTGATTGTAGTAGCGCTGGTGGCTGCAGAAGATGAGGTGTTCTGTGTTAAATAGTCGACCGCGTCCTGACAATCTTGGGAGTTGATGGCACGTGCCTTCTTCTGAGCAATGTACTTTGGTCCAGGGCCACACAAAATCACGTCAGCATGACCTCGAACAGGCATACCAAGTGGCCTGCCTCTGGGTCTGCCTCTCCCTGTTGTTTTATCCAAATTGGGGGGGGGGGGTAACGAAGTGAAAGGTATGCACTGACTTGACTAATATAATGTGCAGTCACACAGGTGCAGTGAAAGGTATGCAGTGACTGGTATTACAATACAATGTGCAGCTGTCACACAGGTGCAGTTAACAGGTATGGAGTGACTGGTATATTAAACAGCGTGCGGTCACACAGGTGCAGTGAACAGGTATGCACGTACTGGTATATAAAACAATGTGTGGTCACTCAGGTGCAGTGAACAGGTATGCACGTACTGGTATATAAAACAGTGTGCGGTCACACAGGTGCAGTGAACAGTTATGCAGTGACTGGTATCAATACATTGTGAAGCTGTCACACACACAGGTACCATGAACAGGTATGCAGTGACTGGTATATAACACTGTATGCTGTCACGCAGGTGCAGTGAACATGAACCGGTAATCAGTGACTGGTATTACAAATGTGCAGCTGTTACACACACAGGTACTGTGAACAGGTATGCAGTGACTGGTATATAAAACAGCGTGCAGTCACACAGGTGCAGTGAACAGGTATGCAGTGACAGGTATTACAAATGTGCAGCTGTCAAACACACAGGTACTGTGAACAGGTATGCAGTGACTGGTATATAATATAACACTGCATGCTGTCACGCAGGTGCACTGAACAGGTATGCAGTGACTGGTATCAATACAATGTGCAGCTGTCACACACATAGGTACCGTGAACAGGTATGCATGCAGTGACTGGTATATATAACACTGCGTGCTGCTGTCATGTCATGCAGGTGCAGTAAACATGAACAGGTATGCAGTGACTGCTATTACAAATGTGCAGCTGTCACACACCCAAGTACCGTGAACAGGTATGCAGTGACTGGTATATATAACACTGCGTGCTGCTGTCACACAGGTGCAGTAAAAATGAACAGGTATGCAGTGACTGGTATTACAAATGTGCCGATGTCACACACACAGGTACCGTGAACAGGTATGCAGTGACTGGTATTTATAACACTGTGTACTGCTGTCATGCAGGTGCAGTAAACATGAACAGGTATGCAGTGACTGGTATTACAAATGTGCAGCTGTCGCACACCAGGTACCGTGAACAGGTATGCAGTGACTGGTATAAAATATAACACTGCGTGCTGTCACGCAGGTGCACTGAACAGGTATGCAGTGACTGGTATCAATACAATGTGCAGCTGTCACACACACAGGTACCGTGAACAGGTATGCAGTGACTAGTATATATAACACTGCATGCTGCTGTCACGCAGGCACAGTAAACATGAACAGGTATGCTAGATTAGAAATAATTTAGTGTTGCGCCAAACAAACACTATGCTGCTAGTCTGACAAGGGATCCCCACTTCCTTATAATCATATAACAATAAACTTGGAAACAGACTGCGCTAAAAACACACAATTTAATTAAACTTAGATCAGTTGATCAGTAAATTTTATGCTTGCATGCAGTTAAAATAAGGTATAAATGTCCATAAAAACAAAGAATATATTCATATAAACCCATTTGGGTAAATTGTGCAAAAAAGTGCAAAGCTGTATATTAGTGTCACTGAATATTGAGATTCGTTGTACTGTTCTTCAAATTAGATTTCCGTTTGAATCAGCATCTAATTATGCTCAATAGTTGTAATGATGGGATCTGATATGTAAAAAACCCCAAAATGGAATGTAGCTGGTGGTATCAAATCATATGTCAGTGAAGTTGTAGATCAAACAGGCAATTGGATCTTTCAAGACGTGGGATAAAACAGGTTTACATACACTGAGCTGTGCCTGACCATCTCACCCTTCCGGATCCGTATAGCGGTAGTGGAGTGTTGGTGCGGGGAGCCGCTCAATCTCACCAGCCCCGGCCGGCAGCTAGGTGAGAGAGTCTGGACACTTGCTTGTGTCGGGCTGGGTTAGCCCGGCTCCCGTTCTGGCGAGGGTGGTGTGGGTTGGAGCTCTTGGCTGGAGGTGACGTTTCCGTGAATTTTCTGCGGCGCTAGCAGCCGCGTAGCCTGGCTCCGCCTCCTTCCCCTCTGGTATGTGACGTCACACTGACAGCACCGCTGACGTTTCGGGAGGAACGCCTCCCTTTCTCAAAGCTGAGCTGTATGGGGGAATCAGAGGCTCTCTTATAGTGTTTAAGCCATACGTCTTGTCACAGCCTTCAGTCAAATGCGTAAAGATCCAAATCTTTATTCAGTCCATGGGGTATCATAGAATTAAGGTTAAATATCCACATCGTTTCTCGTCTGGACATTTCTCGCAAGTAGTCCCCGCCTCTCCAGGATCTATTAACTTGCTCTATTCCGCAATATTTTGTTCCCTTAAAGGAACATCCGTGCGTTGTCCTATAGTGTTCTGAAAGGGGATGTTTTTTATTTCCTTTTATATTGTTTGTACAGTGCTCGCTAAGTCTTTCTTTTAGAGCACGTTTGGTTCTTCCCACATAATGTTTGTAACAGGGACATGTTAATACATATATTACCCCCTTTGTGTCACAGTTGGTGACATCTCTGATCTTGAAAGTTTCCTTGTTAACCATTGATGTAACATCATGTATCCTTTCCACCGGTGTGTTTGACTCACGACATGCTCTGCAGAATCCGCATTTTTTAAAATATCCATCACTTTTCCTGGTTCTGGTCGATTTTATAGTGGGCGCTAATATATTACCCAGATTTTTAGTTTTCCTGAAAGTCATTCTGGGGTTCTCTGGTATAATCGAAGTGAGTAAGGGATCCTCCCGCAATAAGTGCCAATACCTTCCCACTATATTTCTAACCTTGGGTGCCTGAGAGGAATATTGCATTATTAGGTTGGGTTGTAGACTAGTTAAATCAGATCGTTTATCGTTTGCTTGTACTAATTTGCTCCTCTCTGTATTGATGGCCCTTTCTCTGGCTTCAGTGACCAATTCCTTAGAGTACCCCTTAGATTCTAAGGGGTACTCTAAGGAATTGGTCACTGAAGCCAGAGAAAGGGCCATCAATACAGAGAGGAGCAAATTAGTACAAGCAAACGATAAACGATAAACGATCTGATTTAACTAGTCTACAACCCAACCTAATAATGCAATATTCCTCTCAGGCACCCAAGGTTAGAAATATAGTGGGAAGGTATTGGCACTTATTGCGGGAGGATCCCTTACTCACTTCGATTATACCAGAGAACCCCAGAATGACTTTCAGGAAAACTAAAAATCTGGGTAATATATTAGCGCCCACTATAAAATCGACCAGAACCAGGAAAAGTGATGGATATTTTAAAAAATGCGGATTCTGCAGAGCATGTCGTGAGTCAAACACACCGGTGGAAAGGATACATGATGTTACATCAATGGTTAACAAGGAAACTTTCAAGATCAGAGATGTCACCAACTGTGACACAAAGGGGGTAATATATGTATTAACATGTCCCTGTTACAAACATTATGTGGGAAGAACCAAACGTGCTCTAAAAGAAAGACTTAGCGAGCACTGTACAAACATTATAAAAGGAAATAAAAAACATCCCCTTTCAGAACACTATAGGACAACGCACGGATGTTCCTTTAAGGGAACACAATATTGCGGAATAGAGCAAGTTAATAGATCCTGGAGAGGCGGGGACTACTTGCGAGAAATGTCCAGACGAGAAACGATGTGGATATTTAACCTTAATTCTATGATACCCCATGGACTGAATAAAGATTTGGATCTTTACGCATTTGACTGAAGGCTGTGACAAGACGTATGGCTTAAACACTATAAGAGAGCCTCTGATTCCCCCATACAGCTCAGCTTTGAGAAAGGGAGGCGTTCCTCCCGAAACGTCAGCGGTGCTGTCAGTGTGACGTCACATACCAGAGGGGAAGGAGGCGGAGCCAGGCTACGCGGCTGCTAGCGCCGCAGAAAATTCACGGAAACGTCACCTCCAGCCAAGAGCTCCAACCCACACCACCCTCGCCAGAACGGGAGCCGGGCTAACCCAGCCCGACACAAGCAAGTGTCCAGACTCTCTCACCTAGCTGCCGGCCGGGGCTGGTGAGATTGAGCGGCTCCCCGCAGCAACACTCCACTACCGCTATACGGATCCGGAAGGGTGAGATGGTCAGGCACAGCTCAGTGTATGTAAACCTGTTTTATCCCACGTCTTGAAAGATCCAATTGCCTGTTTGATCTACAACTTCACTGACATATGATTTGATACCACCAGCTACATTCCATTTTGGGGTTTTTTACATATCAGATCCCATCATTACAACTATTGAGCATAATTAGATGCTGATTCAAACGGAAATCTAATTTGAAGAACAGTACAACGAATCTCAATATTCAGTGACACTAATATACAGCTTTGCACTTTTTTGCACAATTTACCCAAATGGGTTTATATGAATATATTCTTTGTTTTTATGGACATTTATACCTTATTTTAACTGCATGCAAGCATAAAATTTACTGATCAACTGATCTAAGTTTAATTAAATTGTGTGTTTTTAGCGCAATCTGTTTCCAAGTTTATTGTTTTATGAACAGGTATGCAGTGACTGGTATTACAAATGTGCAGCTGTCACACACACAGGTGCAGCGAACAGTTATGCAGTGATTGGTGTATATAAAACAGTGTGCGGTCACACAGGTGCAGTGAACAGGTATGCAGTGACTGGTATTACAAATGTGCAACTGTCGCACACACAGGTACCGTGAACAGGTATGCAGTGACTGGTATCAATACAATGTGCAGCTGTCACACACACAGGTACTATGAACAGGTATGCAGTGACTGGTATATATAACACTGCGTGCTGCTGTCACACAGGTGCAGTAAAATGAACAGGTATGCAGTGACTGGTATTACAAATGTGCAGCTGTCACACAAACAAGAACTGTGAACAGGTATGCAGTGACTGGTATATATAACACTGCATGCTGTTGTCATGCAGGTGCAGTAAATATTAACAGGTATGCAGTGACTGGTATTACAAATGTGCAGCTGTCACACACACAAGTACCGTGATCAGGTATGCAGTGACTGGTATATATAACACTGCGTGCTGTCAAGCAGGTGCACTAAACAGGTATGCTGTGACTGGTATCAATACAATGTGCAGCTGTCATACACACAGGTGGCATGAATATTTATGCAATGACTGGTATATATAACACTGTGTGCTGCTGTCACGCAGGTGCAGTAAACATGAACAGGTATGCAGTGACTGGTATTACAAATGTGCAGCTGTCACACACACAGGTGCAGCGAACAGTTATGCAGTGATTGGTATATAAAACAGCGTGCGGTCCCACAGGTGCAGTAAACAGGTATGCAGTGACTGGTATTACAAATGTGCAGCTGTCGCAAACACAGGTACCATGAACAGGTATGCAGTGACTGGTATATATAACACTGCGTGCTGCTGTCACACAGGTGCAGTAAAATGAACAGGTATGCAGTGACTGGTATTGCAAATGTGCAGCTGTCACACAAACAGGAACTGTGAACAGGTATGCAGTGACTGGTATATATAACACTGCGTGCTGCTGTCACGCAGGTGCAGTAAACATGAACAAGTATACAGTGACTGGTATTACAAATGTGCAGCTGTCACACACACAGGTGCAGCGAACAGTTATGCAGTGATTGGTATATAAAACAGCGTGCGGTCCCACAGGTGCAGTGAACAGGTATGCAGTGACTGGTATCAATACAAATGTGCAGCTGTCGCACACACAGGTACCATGAACAGGTATGCAGTGACTGGTATATATAACACTGCGTGCTGCTGTCACACAGGTGCAGTAAAATGAACAGGTATGCAGTGACTGGTATTACAAATGTGCAGCTGTCACACAAACAGGAACTGTGAACAGGTATGCAGTGACTGGTCTGGTATATATAACACTGCGTGCTGCTGTCACGCAGGTGCAGTAAACATGAACAGGTATGCAGTGACTGGTATTACAAATGTGCAGCTGTCACACACACAGGTACTGTGAACAGGTAGTCACTGAATGTGCTGGGTCTTGCACAGAATAGCAATTAGCAAAGGCCAGCTACGACTGACAGGGCTATATATGCAAGTGTCTGTGGACCACACAAAAAAAAACAACCACTTCAAAAGAACATTAGCTCTCAAAAGAGCTGTTTTGGGGTGCTTCTTAGCAATAAGTATCAGCAAGGAGCAAGCTAACAAGCCTAACAACAGCCTAACTAAGCTTTCTCTAATCTGTGCAGCAACCTCTCTCCCTTCTATCACTAACTACGCAGCACACAGAGTGAAATCATGGCCAATGCAGCTGCCTTTTATACAGGGGGGGAGAGGTTTCCAGGAGGAAGTGTAGCCTGATTGGCTGCCCTGTGTCTGCTGACTGTGATGTAGAGGGTCAAAGTTGAGCTTAATGATGTAGTAAAGGGGGTGGGTCAAACTCGCATAAAGTTTGCGGTTCACCGCGACTGCGAACCACCGATGTTCGCGCGAATAAGTTCGCATGCAAACAGTTCAGGCCATCTCTACTCTTGTAGCCAAATATGGCTTGTTTTGTCTATATCAGGCTCCCTTTTTTCCACGTGCCCTTTTCAAAAGTATGCGGAGAGAGGGGAGCCTTTAGATGCTGTAAATACTTTTGAATTATTACATGCTTTAAGTAAGTAATGCTACCTGGGCAGGTAACTTCCCATTTGATATCACAGAATGTGGTAACTTTATGAAAAATGAAACATAAGAAAAATAATGCTAGCTTTTGGACTAGAAGATTGTCAATGAAATGCAAATTAATCTAGCTTGCATGCAAATTATATGCAGCTTGGAATTTGGTCAAACAAATTCAATAGTGAGTGTGATTAATTAGCCGAGTTAAAAACAATTTGCATTATGCTAGAAACACACGATGCAATTTCCTGCCAGATTGGCTGGAATCAGGCAATTTATTTACCAACACATCTTATCCGTTTCCGATTGAGAAAGGGATCAATTTTGCTAAGCTATCATCTTAAAATGTATCCCTTTATCAATCGGTAGTGTTGGGCGAACATCTAGATGTTCGGGTTCGGGCCGAACAGGCCGAACATGGCCGCGATGTTCGGGTGTTCGACCCGAACTCCGAACATAATGGAAGTCAATGGGGACCCGAACTTTTGTGCTTTGTAAAGCCTCCTTACATGCTACATACCCCAAATTTACAGGGTATGTGCACCTTGGGAGTGGGTACAAGAGGAAAAATTTTTTTAGCAAAAAGAGGTTATAGTTTTTGAGAAAATCGATTTTAAAGTTTCAAAGGGAAAACTGTCTTTTAAATGCGGGAAATGTCTGTTTTCTTTGCACAGGTAACATGCTTTTTGTCGGCATGCAGTCATAAATGTAATACATATAAGAGGTTCCAGGAAAAAGGACCGGTAACGCTAACCCAGCAGCAGCACACGTGATGGAACAGGAGGAGGCGCAGGAGGAGAAGGCCACGCTTTGTGAGACACAACAACCCAGGCCTTGCATGAGGACAAGAAGCGTGCGGATAGCATGCTTTGTACCGCCATGCAGTCATAAATTTAATAAAGATAAGTGGTTCAATAAACAGGGACCACGCGGCAACGCTAACCCAGCAGCAGCAGACGTGATGGAACAGGAGGAGGCGCAGGAGGAGAAGGCCACGCTTTGTGAGACACAACAACCCAGGCCTTGCATGAGGACAAGAAGCGTGCGGATAGCATGCTTTGTACCGCCATGCAGTCATAAATGTAATAAAGATAAGAGGTTCCATAAACAGGGACCGGCAACGCTAACCCAGCAGCAGCAGACGTGATGGAACAGGAGCAGGCGCAGGAGGAGAAGGCCACGCTTTGTGAGACACAACAACCCAGGCCTTGCATGAGGTACCGCCATGCAGTCATAAATGTAATAAAGATAAGTGGTTCAATAAACAGGGACCACGCGGCAACGCTAACCCAGCAGCAGCAGCAGACGTGATGGAACAGGAGGAGGCGCAGGAGGAGAAGACCACGCTTTGTGAGACACAACAACCCAGGCCTTGCAAGAGGACAAGAAGCGTGCGGATAGCATGCTTTGTACCGCCATGCAGTCATAAATTTAATAAAGATAAGTGGTTCAATAAACAGGGACCACGCGGCAACGCTAACCCAGCAGCAGCAGACGTGATGGAACAGGAGGAGGCGCAGGAGGAGAAGACCACGCTTTGTGAGACACAACAACCCAGGCCTTGCATGAGGTACCGCCATGCAGTCATAAATGTAATAAAGATAAGTGGTTCAATAAACAGGGACCACGCGGCAACGCTAACCCAGCAGCAGCAGACGTGATGGAACAGGAGGAGGCGCAGGAGGAGAAGACCACGCTTTGTGAGACACAACAACCCAGGCCTTGCATGAGGACAAGAAGCGTGCGGATAGCATGCTTTGTACCGCCATGCAGTCATAAATTTAATAAAGATAAGTGGTTCAATAAACAGGGACCACGCGGCAACGCTAACCCAGCAGCAGCAGACGTGATGGAACAGGAGGAGGCGCAGGACGAGAAGGCCACGCTTTGTGAGACACAACAACCCAGGCCTTGCATGAGGACAAGAAGCGTGCGGATAGCATGCTTTGTACCGCCATGCAGTCATAAATGTAATAAAGATAAGAGGTTCCATAAACAGGGACCGGCAACGCTAACCCAGCAGCAGCAGCAGCAGACGTGATGGAACAGGAGCAGGCGCAGGAGGAGAAGGCCACGCTTTGTGAGACACAACAACCCAGGCCTTGCATGAGGTACCGCCATGCAGTCATAAATGTAATAAAGATAAGTGGTTCAATAAACAGGGACCACGCGGCAACGCTAACCCAGCAGCAGCAGCAGACGTGATGGAACAGGAGGAGGCGCAGGAGGAGAAGACCACGCTTTGTGAGACACAACAACCCAGGCCTTGCATGAGGACAAGAAGCGTGCGGATAGCATGCTTTGTACCGCCATGCAGTCATAAATTTAATAAAGATAAGTGGTTCAATAAACAGGGACCACGCGGCAACGCTAACCCAGCAGCAGCAGACGTGATGGAACAGGAGGAGGCGCAGGAGGAGAAGACCACGCTTTGTGAGACACAACAACCCAGGCCTTGCATGAGGACAAGAAGCGTGCGGATAGCATGCTTTGTACCGCCATGCAGTCATAAATGTAATAAAGATAAGTGGTTCAATAAACAGGGACCACGCGGCAACGCTAACCCAGCAGCAGCAGACGTGATGGAACAGGAGGAGGCGCAGGAGGAGAAGGCCACGCTTTGTGAGACACAACAACCCAGGCCTTGCATGAGGACAAGAAGCGTGCGGATAGCATGCTTTGTACCGCCATGCAGTCATAAATTTAATAAAGATAAGAGGTTCCATAAACAGGGACCGGCAACGCTAACCCAGCAGCAGCAGCAGCACACGTGATGGAACAGGAGCAGGCGCAGGAGGAGAAGGCCACGCTTTGTGAGACACAACAACCCAGGCCTTGCATGAGGTACCGCCATGCAGTCATAAATGTAATAAAGATAAGTGGTTCAATAAACAGGGACCACGCGGCAACGCTAACCCAGCAGCAGCAGACGTGATGGAACAGGAGGAGGCGCAGGAGGAGAAGGCCACGCTTTGTGAGACACAACAACCCAGGCCTTGCATGAGGTACCGCCATGCAGTCATAAATATAATAAAGATAAGTGGTTCAATAAACAGGGACCGGCAACGCTAACCCAGCAGCAGCAGCAGCACACGTGATGGAACAGGAGCAGGCGCAGGAGGAGAAGGCCACGCTTTGTGAGACACAACAACCCAGGCCTTGCATGAGGACAAAAAGCGTGCGGATATAGCAGCAATGCTTTTTGCCGCCATGCAGTCATAAATGTAATACAGATGAGAGGTTCAATAAACAGGGACCGGTAACGCTACACCATCCCAGATGTTCATTGGTCATGTTACTTGGTTGGGGTCCTGGAGTGTTGCGTAGTCGTTTCCAATCCAGGATTGATTCATTTTAATTTGAGTCAGACGGTCTGCATTTTCTGTGGAGAGGCGGATACGCCGATCTGTGACGATGCCTCCGGCAGCACTGAAACAGCGTTCCGACATAACGCTGGCTGCCGGGCAAGCCAGCACCTCTATTGCGTACATTGCCAGTTCGTGCCAGGTGTCTAGCTTCGATACCCAATAGTTGAAGGGTGCAGATGGATTGTTCGACACAGCTACGTCATCTGACATGTAGTCCTTGACCATCTTCTCCAGGCGATCGGTGTTGGAGGTGGATCTGCACGCTTCCTGTTCAGTGGGCTGCTGCTGCATGGGTGTCAGAAAATTTTCCCACTCCAAGGACACTGCCGATACCGTTCCCTTTTGGGCACTAGCTGCGGCTTGCGTTGTTTGCTGCCCTCCTGGTCGTCCTGGGTTTGCGGAAGTCAGTCTGTCGGCGTACAACTGGCTAGAGGAGGGGGAGGATGTCAATCTCCTCTCTAAAGTCTCCACAAGGGCCTGCTGGTATTCTTCCATTTTGACCTGTCTGACTCTTTCTTCAAGCAGTTTTGGAACATTGTGTTTGTACCGTGGATCCAGAAGGGTATAAACCCAGTAATTGGTGTTGTCCAGAATGCGCACAATGCGTGGGTCGCGTTCAATGCAGTCTAGCATGAATTGAGCCATGTGTGCAAGAGTCCTACCAGAATCCTCATCATCCTCTTGTGAGCGTTGTGATAGTTGTTGTGATGCATCATAGTCGTCACCTTCCTCCTGGTCTGCTTCTGCTGACCATTCGCGCTGAATTGTGGAAGTCCAACGTGCACCGCTCTGGCCCTCGTCAGTGGTGGCATGAAATTCCTGCTCCAACTCCAGCTGTTCCTCCTCCTCTTCTTCGTCATAGCTGCTGGGGCCAGCGTTCCCTGAGGCGGATGGCCTGATGTTGGTACCATCACGCTGATCGTTTTCTCCTTCAGATTCCCCCAGTTGCATCATGACAGCTGTTTCCTTGATTTTCAACATTGACCTCTTCAGTAAACACAGCAGTGGTATGGTAATGCTGACTGAAGAGTTGTCACTGCTCACAAGCAACGTGGATTGATCAAAATTTTGGAGGACTTGGCAGAGGTCCAACATGTTGGCCCAATCGGATCCACAGAAGCTTGGCAGCTGGCCGGATGCGCCTCGGTACTGCGCCGTCATGTACTGGACCACTGCACTCTTCTGCTCACAAAAGCGTGCTAGCATGTGCAGCGTAGAATTCCAGCGCGTAGGGACATCACACAGCAAGCGATGGTGGGGGAGATTGAAGCGCTCCTGCATCTTGGCGAGTGCCCCTGAAGCAGTACTGGAATTTCTACAATGTTTGGCCACTCGACGCACCTTCAACAGAAGATCGGCCACGCCTGGGTATGTCCTCAGGAACCGCTGAACTACTAGGTTCATCACGTGCGCCAGGCAAGGGATGTGTGTCAGCTTAGCCAACCTTAAAGCGCGAATGAGATTACTCCCATTATCACACACAACCATGCCCGGTTTCAAGTCCAGCGGTGCCAGCCACAAATCCGTCTGTTCCTTTATTCCCTTCCAAATTTCCTCCCCTGTGTGCTGCTTATCCCCAAGGCAGATCAGCTTCAGCAACGCTTGCTGACGCATGCCAACAGCTGTGCTGCACTGCTTCCACGATCCTACTGCTGCTGGGTTAGCGTTTCCGGATGAGGTACAGCTTTGAGATGCGTTGGAGGAGAAGGAGTCAGAGAGGTAGGTGCTGCTGTTATCCAGTGGGAGGGACGGCGGTGCAGCTGTTTGCGGCGTGGGCAACACCCGCGCCGTAGCAGGTGAGGAATCGCTGCCAGGCTCCACAAGGTTCACCCAGTGCGCGGTAAGGGAGATGTATCGACCCTGGCCGAACGCACTCGTCCAAGTGTCAGTGGTGAGGTGAACCTTGCAGGCAACGGCATTCTTCAAGCTTCGGGTTATTTTGCTGACCACGTGCTCATGCAACTCAGGCACTGCAGAGCGCGCAAAGTGGTAGCGGCTGGGAACCACGTAACGTGGGATGGCCACTGACATCATGCCCTTGAAGCTGTTTGTCTCCACCACTCGATATGGCAGCATTTCGCAGGCCAGAAGCTTGGCTATGCTGGCTGTTACTGCCACGGCCCGGGGGTCATTTGCTGGCAATTTCCTCTTGCGCTCAAACATCTCCGACACAGACAACTGAACCGTAGCGCTGCACACGGAAGGGCTGTTGGTTGTTGTGTTTGATGAACACTGGGAGACCTCAAGAGCACTACTCCGGAAAGTGACAGTGTCAGCGTCGTCTGATGTTTGTGAATGTTGTGAACCACGCAATGGCTGGGCTACTGCTGCTGCTGAGGCGGGTCTGGTGGTGAGTCTGGTGAACCCAAGGGAGGCAGTGTTGCTGGTACCCTGTCCTGCCGCGTTTGCCCACAGAGTGGGATGTTTGGATAGCATGTGGCGGCTCATGCTGGTGGTGGAGAGGTTGTTAATACTTTTCCCCCTGCTCAGGCGAGTCTTGCACACCTTGCAAATCGCCATGGTAACATCCTCAGTGCAGTCTTCAAAGAAAGCCCAGACTTTGGAGCACCTGCCTCCTTGCTGGCGATTTCTGTTTCCTCCTCTCTTGCCTCTCACTCTAACTTCCACGCTTGTGGTGCCTGAAATTGCGCGCCGCCTACCTTGTGGCACAAGGCGAACTCGTGCAGCAGTGGGTTCTTCAACAGACTCATCTGTGCTGCTGCTACGACGGCGATGTTCTCGTTCACAAATAAAATCTGGGTCTCTGTCCACATTGTCCATACCCTCCTCTTCCATCTCCTCAAACTCGTCATATGTCATTGTGGGGGGCCGCCGCCGTGGAGTAGAGCTCCCCAGAACAACCTCTGCGCAGCTCACTCCAACGTCGTCTTCCAGATCTTGTCGGCCGACCTCCTGCAATTGCAACCCCTCCTGCTCAACTTGCTCTGGGATTTGGGTTTCCGAGTCCTCCTCGGACTCGCCTTGTATTTCAGTGCGCGGTGCATTTCCCACAGTTAATGGTTGTGAATCCGGGCACAACATTTCTGGCTGTTCCTCCATTGACCTTTCATAGGTGGAAGTTTGTTGGGCTGGGAATAGCTCCTGCGAATACCCTATTGTGTCCTGAGGTAATTCATAGGACTGGTTATCTGGCAGTTGTGTGCGTGGTGTCGCTGCCGGTTGTGTCAGCTTTGTGCCCACTGGCTCCTTGTAACTGGCTGAGGACTCGGACCTCGTGCGTGATGTGCTGGTGCTGCTTAACCCACTGCTGGACGCTTGAGAGGTCATCCAAGTAATTATCTGGTCCTGTTCTTTTGGATTTGTGAGGGTTGTTGTCCTGGACAACATGGGCGGTATTGAGTGGGTTTTCTTGGGTGCTCCCCTGTGGCCTGTACGTGAACCGTCAGGGGAAACACCTCTTCCCTTGCCCCTTCCTCTTTCACCGGATTTCTTCCTCATTTCACTTATCCTTACAGTACACGCTGACTGGCAGCAGTACAGTGGCAGTACAGAAATGCTATACAGTACCACTATTCCCAGCAGCGACACAGAGCACAATGCTATACAGTGGCGGGTGAGCGGTGTACTACTGTTCCCAGGCCCAGCAGACACAGAGTGGAAGTAAACACAATGCTATATAGTCTGGCTGAGCGGTGTACACAGAGTGGCAGTACACACAATGCTATATAGTCTGGCTAAGCCGTGTACACAGAGTGTCATTAAACACAATGCTATATATAGCGTGGCTGAGCGAGGTGCACAGTGGCAGTACACACAATGCTTTATAGTCAGGCTGAGCCGTGTACACAGAGTGTCAGTAAACAATGGTATATAGTCTGGCTGAGCGGTGTACACAGAGTGGCAGTAAACACAATGCTATATATAGCGTGGCTGAGCGAGGTGCACAGTGGCAGTACACACAATGCTATAGAGCCAGGCTAAGCCGTGTACACAGAGTGTCAGAAAACACAATGCTATATATAGCGTGGCTGAGCGAGGTGCACAGTGGCAGTACACACAATGCTATATTAGTCAGGCTAAGCCGTGTACACAGAGTGTCAGAAAACACAATGCTATATATAGCGTGGCTGAGCGAGGTGCACAGTGGCAGTACACACAATGCTATATTAGTCAGGCTAAGCCGTGTACACAGAGTGTCAGAAAACACAATGCTATATATATAGCGTGGCTGAGCGAGGTGCACAGTGGCAGTTCACACAATGCTATATATAGCGTGGCTGAGCGAGGTGCACAGTGGCAGTACACACAATGCTATATATAGCGTGGCTGAGCGAGGTGCACAGTGGCAGTACACACAATGCTATATTAGTCAGGCTAAGCCGTGTACACAGAGTGTCAGAAAACACAATGCTATATATATAGCGTGGCTGAGCGAGGTGCACAGTGGCAGTACACACAATGCTATATATAGCGTGGCTGAGCGAGGTGCACAGTGGCAGTACACACAATGCTATATATAGCGTGGCTGAGCGAGGTGCACAGTGGCAGTACACACAATGCTATATATAGCGTGGCTGAGCGAGGTGCACAGTGGCAGTACACACAATTCTATATTAGTCAGGCTAGCCTAAGCCGTGTACACAGAGTGTCAGAAAACACAATGCTATATATATAGCGTGGCTGAGCAAGGTGCACAGTGGCAGTACACACAATGCTATATATAGCGTGGCTGAGCGAGGTGCACAGTGGCAGTACACACAATGCTATATATAGCGTGGCTGAGCGAGGTGCACAGTGGCAGTACACACAATGCTATATTAGTCAGGCTAGCCTAAGCCGTGTACACAGAGTGTCAGAAAACACAATGCTATATATATAGCGTGGCTGAGCGAGGTGCACAGTGGCAGTACACACAATGCTATATATAGCGTGGCTGAACGAGGTGCACAGTGGCAGTACACACAATGCTATATATAGCGTGGCTGAGCGAGGTGCACAGTGGCAGTACACACAATGCTATATATAGCGTGGCTGAGCGAGGTGCACAGTGGCAGTACACACAATGCTATATATAGCGTGGCTGAGCGAGGTGCACAGTGGCAGTACACACAATGCTATATATAGCGTGGCTGAGCGAGGTGCACAGTGGCAGTACACACAATGCTATATATAGCGTGGCTGAGCGAGGTGCACAGTGGCAGTACACACAATGCTATATTAGTCAGGCTAGCCTAAGCCGTGTACACAGAGTGTCAGAAAACACAATGCTATATATATAGCGTGGCTGAGCGAGGTGCACAGTGGCAGTACACACAATGCTATATATAGCGTGGCTGAGCGAGGTGCACAGTGGCAGTACACACAATGCTATATATAGCGTGGCTGAGCGAGGTGCACAGTGGCAGTACACACAATGCTATATTAGTCAGGCTAGCCTAAGCCGTGTACACAGAGTGTCAGAAAACACAATGCTATATATATAGCGTGGCTGAGCGAGGTGCACAGTGGCAGTACACACAATGCTATATATAGCGTGGCTGAACGAGGTGCACAGTGGCAGTACACACAATGCTATATATAGCGTGGCTGAGCGAGGTGCACAGTGGCAGTACACACAATGCTATATATAGCGTGGCTGAGCGAGGTGCACAGTGGCAGTACACACAATGCTATATATAGCGTGGCTGAGCGAGGTGCACAGTGGCAGTACACACAATGCTATATATAGCGTGGCTGAGCGAGGTGCACAGTGGCAGTACACACAATGCTATATTAGTCAGACTAGCCTAAGCCGTGTACACAGAGTGTCAGAAAACACAATGCTATATATATAGCGTGGCTGAGCGAGGTACACAGTGGCAGTAAACAATGCTATATATAGTGTGGCTGAGCGAGCGGTGTACTACTGTTCCCAGCAGCGACACACAATGACTGGGGGGGACCCTGGCTAGCGTGGCTGGAGAGCGAACTACCCTGCCTGCCTACCCAAAGCTAAACCCACAGACAAATGGCGGAGATATGACGTGGTTCGGGTATTTATTTACCCGAACCACGTGACCGTTCGGCCAATCAGAGCGCGTTCGGGCCCGAACCACGTGACCCGTTCGGCCAATCACAGCGCTAGCCGAACGTTCGGGGAACGTTCGGCCATGCGCTCTTAGTTCGGCCATGTGGCCGAACGGTTTGGCCGAACACCGTCAGGTGTTCGGCCGAACTCGAACATCACCCGAACAGGGTGATGTTCTGCAGAACCCGAACAGTGGCGAACACTGTTCGCCCAACACTATCAATCGGCAGCAGTTTGGACATGTACACGCTACAACTTCCTGTCCGATCATCTGCCAATCAGATGGGAAATTGCATCGTGTGTTCCCAGCATTACATTTGGGGGCAAGCTTGAATTATTTGCAAGGACAATCAGACCTTGATTGTAAGAGTCATACACACCCACAGAAAATAAGGAACAAATAATATTGCTTTGAATGGGGATAATACTCTGAGATGTCAATCTAGGGGCACTGTCTTCTGTTTCATTAAGAGACTATGCAAATAGAAATCAGTATTGGGCATGAGAGTAGAGAGTTGCAGCCTAGCCATTTAAGAGTTCTCCTTTGGAAACCTATCAAGACTTGAGGGCCCAATTAGACAGAAGCATTGCTGACTTCTGCTGATATCATGTAATAGTTATTTCGGACTATAAAATTGTATTTGGATTTCATTATTATGCCAAATATACTCATGTTACCTTATGCAGGGAGTTAGAGAATAGCTGAGACAGGAAAAGCTCAGGAAACTGTCTATACACTTCAACCATGGGTCATTAAAACAGACATTTTTGGACAGAGCCTCTGATACTATCTTGCCCTGTGAAGCAAGCCCATTTTCTATAATGAATACTAGTTAATTAAGTCTAGCAGTAATTAATGTTCAGATTGCTCTGCTGTGCAAGTGTGGCATATTTTAGCATATTAAACACTTCAATGTTATAAAATGATGGCAGAGCTTTTCCTCACACAAATAGTTTTTTCAGTTTTGTGTTGATGTCAGTGGATTGTAGCACTCACTGGCCCCGATATTTTCACATCTTATCAATAAAATGCCTTTAAAACCACTAGAATTATTTTGACAGTACTTTTTTTACCTACTCTTTTTGGTATCTTTTCAATTACAGAGTAGTATTGAGCTCCATATAGCTCTGCCGTTCTTAAAGCGGACCTAAACCAAACAATTTTTTAATTCAAAATATTTAGTTGCACCACTCTGACACATACAAAGATAAATAAACACTTCTTCAAGCCTGTGAGCATCTCAGCGCATGCTTTTCACCCTTCTCTTTTCATAACTAGGGTTATACAGGTGGCAGTCATTAGCAATTCCTCCTTTGCTGGACACTACCTACTCCACCAGTTTGCCGGATTCTGCCCCGGCAATATGAAAGGAAGGGAGGGGTTCCTCCAATAAATGTAAAATATTTTATATTTGTCATCATGCTGCTGAAAAAGGCTGCTATTTATTATTATAATTTAGAAAATAGATTTTATTTCTGAAATCTTGTATTTTTAATTTGGGTCCACTTTAATCAAAATTACAAGAACAACTTGCTGTCATGATCGCTGCTGCAGCAGGTATTGCTGGAAGTAGTAGTGCTGCAGCTCAGGTAGTTCTGATCTCTTTCCATGCAGGCTGCATAGCTTTGTCTGCCTTTCCCTGCTGTCAGCTTGTGACTGATTATCATTCACCTGTGTGGGAATCTGCATGTCTGCTCCCATTGGATGACCTCAGTATAAAGATCTGCTTCCTGCAGGACTCCTCGGGTTTTCATAGCTTCAGTTTAAGCCTGTCTTGCTGTCGCTTCAGCCCCCGATCGTGTTTCTTGTTCTAAAGATACTTTGCTGGTCTTTGCATCATATATTGGTTCATTGCCAATATATATGCATACCAGCACGTTTATTATTTTCCTTGTATTCGTGTTACGTTGATACATCAGTGTCGCTGATATATACGTACACGAACTGTTTATATCCTGTGTGCAGTTAGTCAGCTTTCCAGCACGTTTTGGTAGGTTGCACATACCGTGATCACCCGTGCTGAGGTAGTTACCCTGCTCCTGGTTCTGTTTGTGGATTGCGTTCATCTCTGCGAAGAGATAACGAATCCTTCTGAATCCTGTTCTGTTACCGTTTGTGGATTGCGTTCATCTCTGCAAAGAGATAACGAATCCTTCTGAATCCTGTTCTGTTACCATTTGTGGATTGCGTTCATCTCTGCGAAGAGATAGCGAATCCTTCTGAGTCCTGTTCCCTGTATTGCTCCAGTCTAAGTCAGTGTTCCTGCTTATGTCATATATCGGTTCATTGCCGATATATACATATGTTAGTCAGACGTTACAAATAGTTTCATTGATAGCTGTAATTGTAACACGCTAGGAAAACATACTTATTGTATATTTATCTGTGTTACGTTCATCTATCTTGATCCTGCTATTTCCTGACTATCCTGTCCTGTCTTTGTGAGGCACGCCATCGCTGCAAACGCATTGGCTGCCTCATTCCAGTCTGTCTTGTTGTGGACGCTTGCTGTCACTAAGTAGCGGCTAGCTAGCAAGCGTTCATTCTGTCTACCTGTCCTGATCTCCTCAGTTCTGGTTTATGCGCTCAGCGCTACCTTGCGCTGAGACGTTATCGCAAAAGTATTGTTTGTGGCTGTCGGATCTGCATCGGCTCTGTGCGCCACAATCTCCTATTGGAGTCAGTCCTCTCCTCCACTAAACTGGGGATATCCTGATTCCTTGTGCTGGTGTGTGTACCCCCTTCACGTCAGCTTATGCATCGCGTGCTGACCGTGGAGAATACACCTCCAAGCGTGACATTATGAAAACCCCATTACCAATCCCCATTGTGGGGGGGATTCCCAGAAAGTATGACACTGTTAATTATGGTTCCTGTTCCTTTAAGAAATTTGAAGAACTTAACTCTGAAACAGAAAATGAGTTTTTCTCTGAATGTGCCAATCCCGATCTCCAAGCAACTCCTGTTTCAACCTGGGCACTCCAACTAAGTTATATTTTGTTTAAAGGGGAATTATTTCAGTGGGCATTTGATGTTCTCAATCATTCCGATTTGAAAGAGAGACCGCTGGAATTTCTAGCGTTTGTGATCCATAACTGGTTGCGCATAGATCCATTGCCTTTTCCTCTAAATGAACTCCTGGCAGCAGGCCAATCAGCTTCCCCTTCAATTGTTTGCAAAAATGATCAGCAAGCAGAGAGTGTTCCTGATAATTTTCCTGCAGCCTTGAATAAATCACCAAAAACAGCAGGGTCTAAGGCAAAACGCAAACGTTCTAAGAAACGTGTCCGATCTGCAGAGTCGTTATCCTTAGCGACTGAGACCAATAATGAGATTCTGCCATTAACAGATAATGAAATGCAATTGTCTTTCAGGGGAGTTAGATGGACTTATGAAACTACTCATGAACTTTCATCACTGGCTAGGGAAAATAAAGATTTTTGTTTAAAAGAATTATCTGAGTATGATTATGAGGAGATATTACAGAGTATTGAACAAATCAACTTATTTGTGAAGCAAGGAAAGTTTGCATACACTACAGTTCAACACTTGCTACAGGTATTGGAGATTCTTAAGAATAAGGAATCTGCCAATCACCTGCTAATTAACCCAATATATGTCCCTGCCACAATCATATCTGCAAACTGTGATCTGCCTGTTAAGTATGCTTGGAATCCTCCATTTGAGAAAGGAGAGATGGAAGCTCTGGTCAATGAATGGAAGAATGATTCAAGTTCATTTTGTCAATTTTACAGTGCAAAAAGTGAATTAGTATTGAATGCATGCATTAAGTCTGCCTATAACCTAATAAAAACTGGTGTGTGTGGGTATGACTTTGTGGCTCCATTGATCGATGTGTGGAAAATGATTTTGGACGATTTTTATGCGATTCAATCAGTTGATACCAGGGAAGACACACTGTCAATTGGAGACTGTCCCACTTCTCCAGTTACTGAGTCCCTGCCATGTCTTGTGAATGTTCCTGTAACTCCACCCTGTACCATGGATAACTCAGTGTTACTTCCCAGTAAAACAGAAGCCACTGATACTTTCTTAACCTTGCCCTGCACAAATTTCTCAGCAGAGAATCCAGAGGTCCTGCTGACTTCCGAGTCCAGTCTAGCCAGTACTCATGAGTCTTTGTTCAGTGAAACAGACACCAGAAAAATCTTGCCTGCCTCTGCAAACACTTCTGCAGAAATTACCTGTGTTAATAAAGTTCAACTCCTGTCTGATCCAGCAGATGCCAATAAATGCACTACATCAGTTTCCGAGTCCCAGCAATCCTGTCTAGAAACCTCAGAACCCCAGCATCTGAATTTTCCAATTTTACAAATGAATGGTGATTCAGATGCGCAAACATTGTGTCTTGATCTTCCTGTTTCTACACCTCGCTCTAGTTTTGTGAATAGCTCAGAGCATCTGCTATGTGAACCTGAAATCGCAAAATTATTACCTTGTTCAGAAAATGTTCCAGTAAATTTGCCCTGTATCGTGAATAGCTCAGAGCATCTGCTATGTGAACCTGAAATCGCAGAATTATTACCTTGTTCAGAAAATGTTCCAGTAAATTTGCCCTGTACCATGAATTGTGCAGTAGATCTCTCCAATGAAACTCAGGTCACAGAATCATTATGCTGTCCAGCAGGTGCTTCCATGGTTTTGCCCTGCAATATGGACTGTTCAGTGATCCTGTCCAGTGAAGCTGTGGTCGCAGAGTCTTATGCTTCACCCAGTACTTTGGATACTTCAAACCCTCTAGCAGAGGAGTTTGAGGCACTGCTTACCTCAGTTGGTGTTGCAGTAATATTCACTTGTCTAGCAGCTGTTTTGGAATTACAGTCTGCTCTAATAAAACTTGATGAATTTCTGCCCAGCAAAGCAGAAGCCATTGAAATATTGTCCTCGTCAGCAAGTGTGTTAGATACCTTGCCCTGTACACAGTCTGATTTAACCAATGTTGTTGAGTCCCTCTCCAGTGTTGTAACAGCCGAGGAACTCCAGCCCTGTCCTCTGAATGTTTCAGAAGTCTTGCCCTGTAACATGGATAATTCTGATTCTCTGGTCAAAATAATAGAAATCTCAGAATTTCAGTCCGGTCTGATGAGTGTTCCTGAAACCCAGCCCTGTATCCTGAAAGATTCTGGTTCTCTGGCCGCTGTGGCAGAGGTTCCAGAGTCCCCTTCCTGTCCAGGGAATTCCTCAGTTTTGCCTAGTCCAGTGGTGGCTGCTGCAATACTGACTTGTTCTGCAGCGCCTCATGAGCTCCAATCCAGTGTATTAGACGAGTCTCTGTCCAGTCCAGAGGTAGTTGTGGAGTCCCTATCTGGTTCAGTGCTGTCTTGTTAGTGCCCCTGGATCTGATTTGTTACTGACTTTGCTGGAATCAGCGACATCTAAGTCTGATCCTGCATTCTCGTGTAAAAGTCCAGTAGTTGCGAAGTCTAGTCATGATGATTTTTTTTTGGCCAGTCCTGGTTTTGGTCCTGTCTTGGCTGACCCTGAGGCTCACAGTTCCTTGACATGCCCAGAGGTTTCTCTTGTGCCAGTGTGCCCAGATGTTCTTTGTGTGCCAGAATGCCCAAGTGTGTCTAAGGTGTTAGCGTGCTCTGATGCTTCCTTAGTGGGAACATGTTCTGATGTTGCCAGTCTGCCTGCATGCCCAGAGATGGTTCTGGTCCCTGAAAGCCCTGATCTTGATGTTTGTCCTTGTGGCCCTGACTCGGGAATTGCCCTAGGTTCCATAGGGGTTCTTGATAGTTCTCCATGTGAGCCTAAGGGGCGTTCTGACCTGTGGGGATCTCTTTGGAGCTTCAAGGTGTTCTGGGAGGTCTCTGAGAAAACTTGTCCTGGTGCCTTGGACTGGTTCAACAGTGGGTTTTGTGTTGGTAAAGACAGTCCCGGTGGGCATTGCAAAGGCTTTGGCGTTTTTGAACGGTTCCTGGAAGGCGGTGGGTATCGCTCAGGGAGTTTCGGAGGGCTTTCTTCTGGAAATCATGGTTCTGATGGGTGTCACACTGGGGCTTGTAGTACTGATGGGCATGGTTCTGTAGGTTCTGGTTCTGATGGGTCCAGTCTTGTGGGGACTGATTCTGGAATTCGGTCTTGCCGGGCTGTCCCGGTCATCATGAATTATCAGTCAGACTGTTTTGTTGGGAATTTCAGTTTTGAAAAGCGCCTGGAATCCGCTTTTAAGGGCGGGGGTACTGTCATGATCGCTGCTGCAGCAGGTATTGCTGGAAGTAGTAGTGCTGCAGCTCAGGTAGTTCTGATCTCTTTCCATGCAGGCTGCATAGCTTTGTCTGCCTTTCCCTGCTGTCAGCTTGTGACTGATTATCATTCACCTGTGTGGGAATCTGCATGTCTGCTCCCATTGGATGACCTCAGTATAAAGATCTGCTTCCTGCAGGACTCCTCGGGTTTTCATAGCTTCAGTTTAAGCCTATCTTGCTGTCGCTTCAGCCCCCGATCGTGTTTCTTGTTCTAAAGATACTTTGCTGGTCTTTGCATCATATATTGGTTCATTGCCAATATATATGCATACCAGCACGTTTATTATTTTCCTTGTATTCGTGTTACGTTGATACATCAGTGTCGCTGATGTATACGTACACGAACTGTTTATATCCTGTGTGCAGTTAGTCAGCTTTCCAGCGCGTTTTGGTAGGTTGCGCGTACCGTGATCACCCGTGCTGAGGTAGTTACCCTGCTCCTGGTTCTGTTTGTGGATTGTGTTCATCTCTGCGAAGAGATAACGAATCCTTCTGAATCCTGTTCTGTTACCGTTTGTGGATTGCGTTCATCTCTGCAAAGAGATAACGAATCCTTCTGAATCCTGTTCTGTTACCATTTGTGGATTGCGTTCATCTCTGCGAAGAGATAGCGAATCCTTCTGAGTCCTGTTCCCTGTATTGCTCCAGTCTAAGTCAGTGTTCCTGCTTATGTCATATATCGGTTCATTGCCGATATATACATATGTTAGTCAGACGTTACAAATAGTTTCATTGATAGCTGTAATTGTAACACGCTAGGAAAACATACTTATTGTATATTTATCTGTGTTACGTTCATCTATCTTGATCCTGCTATTTCCTGACTATCCTGTCCTGTCTTTGTGAGGCACGCCATCGCTGCAAACGCATTGGCTGCCTCATTCCAGTCTGTCTTGTTGTGGACGCTTGCTGTCACTAAGTAGCGGCTAGCTAGCAAGCGTTCATTCTGTCTACCTGTCCTGATCTCCTCAGTTCTGGTTTATGCGCTCAGCGCTACCTTGCGCTGAGAAATTATCGCAAAAGTATTGTTTGTGGCTGTCGGATCTGCACCGGCTCTGTGCGCCACAATCTCCTTTTGGAGTCAGTCCTCCCCTCCACTATACTAGGGATAGCCTGTTTCCTTGTGCTAGTGTGTGTACCTCCTCCACGTCAGCTCATGCGTTGCATGCTGACTGTGGAGAATACACCACCAAGCCTTACACTTGCTAGCTGCGGCGGATGCTGCCTATCGACCATGTACTCCACGTCGCGTTCACTTGTCTTCCATGTCACTCCCATGCTTCTGGGATTGAAGGAGGAAGCATAGGGGTGATGTGGAATGCGAGGGAACATGACGGGGAGGGCATCGGCTATAGGTGACAACATGGGTAAATTAATCCCCCCTATGGCCTATGCGGAGCTCAACACTATTGCAGAGTGCTGAAAAGCTATTTTAAACAGAAGCTGAAAATTATCTCCTTGGAGAAAACTTAGGAGAAAAAGTGAATTGGATCAGGCCTACTTTCCTTCTTGCAGGGCCTAGAAACTCTGGTGGAAATTCTGGAGGTCAAATTTCTACAATGTGCTAATACAAATTTTTCACCATTGAGACCTTCGTTTTTGCTGTTTTCTGACAGATAAGCCAAATACTACCTGTCTTTTTAATTCATTTTTAATACCTTTTATTCATACTGTGTGCTTCCAATTACCAGTTACCTAGGCTGTAGTTTTATGTGCTTCTAAAACCCCTTTCCCTAGGAGTGCAACCATCTTTTTCCAGGGTTCCTGTGGCCTGGAACCAAGTGGGAGAAGGCCTACAATGTAGTTGCAACCAAGATTGCGAGTTCAATTTTTCATTACTTTCACCCAAAGGTCCTATACATACAGTGGCTTGCAAAAGTATGCGGCCCCCTTAAAGTTTTCCACATTTTGTCACATTACTGCTACAAACATGAATCAATTTTATTGGAATTCCACGTGAAAGACCAACACAAAGTGGTGTACACGTGAGAAGTGGAACGAAAATCATACATGATTCCAAACCTTTTCTTACAAATAACTGCAAAGTGGGGTGTGCGTAATTATTCAGCCCACTTTATGTCTGAGTGCACTTAGTTGCCCATAGACATTGCCTGATGAGTGCTAATGACTAAATAGAGTGCACCTGTGTGTAATCTAATGTCAGTACAAATACAGCTGCTCTGTGACAGCCTCAGAGGTTGTCTAAGAGAATATTGGGAGCAACAACACCATGAGGTCCAAAGAACACACCAGACAGGTCAGGGATAAAGTTACTGAGAAATGTAAAGCAGGCTTAGGCTACAAAAAGATTTCCAGAGCCTTGAACATCCCACGGAGCACTGTTCAAGTGATCATTCAGAAAAGGAAGGAGTATGGCACAACTGTAAACCTACAAAGACAAGGCCGTCCACCTAAACTCACAGGCCGAACAAGGAGAGCGCTGATCAGAAATGCAGTCAAGAGGCCCATGGTGACTCTGGACGTGCTGCAGAGATCTACCGCTCAGGTAGGGGAATCTGTCCATAGGACAACTATTAGTCGTGCAGTGCACAAAGTTGTCCTTTATGGAAGAGTGGCAAGAAGAAAGTCATTGTTAACAGAAAAGCATAAGAAGTCCCGTTTGCAGTTTGCCACAAGCCATGTGGGGGACACAGCAAACATGTGGAAGAAGGTGCTCTGGTCAGATGAGACCAAAATGGAACTTTTTGGCCAAAATGCAAAACGCTATGTGTGGCAGAAAACTAACACTGCACATCACTCTGAACACACCATCCCCACTGTCAAATATGGTGGTGGCAGCATCATGCTCTGGGGGTGCATCTCTTCAGCAGGGACAGGGAAGCTGGTCAGAGTTGATGGGAAGATGGATGGAGCCAAATACAGGGCAATCTTGGAAGAAAACCTCTTGGAGTCTGCAAAAGACTTGAGACGGTGCGGAGGTTCACCTTCCAGCAGGACAATGACCCTAAACATAAAGCCAGGGCAACAATGGAATGGTTTAAAACAAAACATATTCATGTGTTAGAATGGCCCAGTCAATGTCCAGACTTAAATCCAATCGAAAATCTGTGACAAGATCTGAAAACTGCTGTTCACAAACGCTGTCCATCTAATCTGACTGAGCTGGAGCTGTTTTGCAAAGAAGAATGGGCAAGGATTTCAATCTCTAGATGTGTAAAGCTGGTAGAGACATACCCTAAAAGACTGGCAGATGTAATTGCAGCAAAAGGTGGTTCTACTAAGTATTGACTCAGGGGGCTGAATAATTACGCACACCCCACTTTGCAGTTATTTATTTGTAAAAAATGTTTGGAATCATGTATGATTTTAATTCCACTTCTCACATGTACACCACTTTGTAATTTGTATTGGTCTTTCACGTGAAATTCCAATAAAATTGATCCATGTTTGAAGCAGTAATATGACAAAATGTGGAAAACTTCAAGGGGGCCAAATACTTTTGCAAGCCACTGTAATACACTCTATTGGCTCCTGTTCTCCTTTATTTTCCCTGTTGGATTACACCAATCACCCTAGACCATACTCTTTTGAGGTCTTTATTAATGTTGTTTTAATGATGCTACTGACAATATTATGTACATCAAATATTACAGTATACACTAAAGGCACATATGTTTTCCAGCAAGCATTCTTTAAAATCTCATTTACATTTTTTGGTCTTAAAAGAGAAAATAATAAAGCTCTGAAGTTACTGTAAATATAACGCATGACAGATTTAATTATTACAATTAAGAAACACAGACCTCCGAGGGGAACCCGATTGGAAGTTTGCTGTAAAATAAAACAGCTCAGATTAGCTTTTACACCCAACAGGAAACAGAAATACATTCTTTTTTTCCCAGGCAAATATTCGATTATCTACCAGCAGGATTTTTTAATATGCAAAATGCTCATTGAGCATCAAAACAATGTTTGCTGGCAGCATGAATCCCTCGCTCCCATCTGTGCGGCGTTACATTTAAATCAGTCGTTTTGTAATAAAAGCAAAATGAAATTATTGTCGAGGTTTCTCTTGCTTTTAGGAGCCGGGCGAGGGAAGATAATCACTTTGTATTACAGTCTCAGGTTTACGTGTAGGATGTTATTCTCAAGGTGACGTCTTGTAGATAGTCCTTGTTTGTGTCTTGGATTGCTTCGTTGTATTTTATTGTCATTAGTATTGCTATTATCTTTTATTTAGAAAGAGACAACTTATTACACAGCCCTGTACAATACGCTGTTTTTGCAAATGCAAATTGTAAAATTACATACATATGATGAAGCAGCAGGAGAAATGGATCCTGCACAATTAAATTCATAATCTAAAAGGTGGGGGAAAAATAGATAAGGAAAGGTCTAGATATCCCATTACAAATAGCTATCCACATTCCTAAAGGTGCTACTTTTGGAGGCTTTTGACAAAAGCTGTGTCCACAGCAGTGCTGCTGCCTCTTCCGCACGCACAGAGCACTCCTGGCCGAATGCGCCTGTACACTACCACCCGACTTCAGGGACCTAGGCTGAACCGTGGCGTAGAATTTCAGTAGGAAGGGGGGGGGGTGGAGGAGTACGGGGGGAGTGTCATTAAAACAGACATTTTTGGACAGAGCCACTGATACTATCTTGCCCTTTGAAGCAAGCCCATTTTCTATAATGAACACTAGTTAATTAAGTCTACCAGTAATTGATGTTCAGATTGCTCTGCTGTGAAAGTGTGGCATATTTTCACAAACATGAGGGTGGAAGGATGTTTCCTGAAGTGCACGTTCAGTTCAACAGTCTTTGCCACGTTTATGAGATTATTGACGAGATTATTGTCCTTTCAACAGTCGTCAATCCTTTTAATCGTGATAAGGTAAGCATGCTCTGATTGACGCCCATTGACGCTGGTGAGGCCGATGATTGTTGTGCCATATGCAAATTCAGTGGTTGAGGTACAGTTGTCGGTGTACACGGAGAACAGGAGCGGGGACAATACACACCCTTGCGATGCGCCTATGTTGGTAGTTCTCTCACTGGAGGAGCAGGTACCAAGCTTAACCTATTGTGTTCTGTTTGAGAGGAATTCCCTGACACACCTGCAAAGGATAGGTTCGACTCAAAGTTGCACAAGATTGTCAAGCAGGATATCTGGGCAGATGGTATTAAAGGCAGAACTAAACTCCAAGAATAGGATCCTGGCATAGGAGTCAGGTCTGTCTAGGGCAGGGGTCTCAAACTCGCGGGCCATTTGCGGCCCTCGATACAATATTGTGTGGCCCGCGCCGGCAAAAGCTTCCTTATAGTTCACTTCAGTGCTCCCAAGTAATCCGCCGCATCCCCGCCGCTAAACGAGGGCTGCAGAGCCCCCAAATCGCCCGGGGGGCAATCCGACGGCATTTCCTGGAAGGGACAGAGCTTTCAGGTTCAGCTCTGCCCCTCCTGGATCAATCACGGCGCATCGCCGCCTCTGCCCGCCCCTCTCACTCTTCCTTCACAGAGAGGGGTGGGGAGAGGCGGCGATGCACCGCGATTGACGTCAGGAGGGGCAGAGCCGAAGCTGAAAGCTCTGCCCCTTCCAGGAAATGCCGGCGGATTGCCCCCCGGGCGATTTGGGGTCCCTGCAGCCCTCGTTTTGCGGCGGGGACATGGTGGATTACTTGTAATGGGAGCACTGAAGCGAACTATAAGGTAAAATAGGCCAAATAGTTTGCTTCAGTGTGAATTTGATTTTGAAATAAAAATCAATGCAAGAGAAGGGGGAGGGGGGGGGGGGGGGTTGCGGGAGGTGCTGTTTGACTTTTTGTGTGAAATCCCTTATGCGGCCCAGCCTCATTCTGACTTTGCCTCCTGCGGCCCCCAGGTAAATTGAGTTTGAGACCCCTGGTCTAGGGGTTCCGTAATGAACTCCAGGCTGACATTAATGTCATCCTCTATGGACCTATTGGCCCCACATTAGAATTGATGTGAGTCAAGGAGGGTGTTGGTGGAACACTTGAGGAAGGCAAGAAACAAGTTGCTCAAAGATATTCATGATGGTTGGGGTTAAGGCCACTGGTCTGAAATTGTTGTGATCTGTGTTTTCTGTTTTTTGGGAGACCGGGATAATCGTGGATCTCTTAAGGCAGGAGGGAACCTTGCCCTCCGTTAGGGACATATTGTATATGGAGGTGAGGGTGGGAGCTAGCTGGTCTGCGCAGGTTTTCAGGCAGATTGATAACATGCCATCAGGGCCTCAGGCCTTCCTGGGGTTGAGCTTGCAGAGTTGTAGCAGTACATCCTCCTCCTGGACTGCAGCCAGTGCTGTATTCATGATTCCTGTTCAGGGTCTCTGCCCTCCCTCTGGTACTTTATCTAATCTGACTTCCTGTTTTTACCTGGATAGCACTTTGCATTTTTTTCTGTCTGCCCCAACCTTAATCTAGAATTTGGTTCATGATTCAACCCTAGCTGCCACAGCCTTGGCTTGTCTTAACCTCACTGCCTGTCCCTGACCTTGGCTAGTCTAAACTTGCCTTCAGCTATCGACCCAGTATCTGCCTAAACTCAGTTGGTTGTATCCTCTGTTCTCTCTCTATCCCTCGATGGGAAAGCCTAGGGGTTGGCAAAGCAATGACTAATAGCCAGCAAAGTAGTCAGTGGTCCACTAAAGATGGTATCCCACACCCTGGGAGAGCCCATGCCCCAAGCCCATGCCCTACTGTAGTGAATGGAACAACAGAGTACTTGAACTACCCAGGCAGCAAATTGCAGCCTACAAAATTTTGATACAGAAATGTTTGGTTTGCAGCTACTGTACATTGAATGGGGAGGGGGTGGGAGGAGATAACATTTGCCTGGGTCAAATTGACTTATTGTATTGTTATTGATGTTGCTTTGGGCCTATGGCTTCTCCTCCCCTCACATTTCCATAATACAGTATATGCTGCTGAGCCAAGCCGAGCTTACATGACTATCTGCTGGGTTCACTGTCTCCTGAATTTGGCACGCTCGGACATGTTTTTACAGAAATGTCTAGTGTATCACTGTAAATAAAAATGATGGTAAGGGCACACATAATTCAGCTTTTGTAGGTCTCACTGTTGTTGGTAAGGGTACTATCTTGAGCCCCTGTGGGGCTGTATCTCCTGATATGGAACTGGAACCCCAGGTTTCCTTCTTCTTTGCCCATATGCTCACTACTGGGCTTCATTATACACTTTACAGTAATGTAGACATATGGGCAAGTTCACTTGGGTTAGGGCTGCATAGCATGTTAAGAGTATAGTGACCCATTACAGGTTGAGGGTTACCTTCATTCTTACGAACTGTATTGTCAAATTAGTGATGATTGTAATCAGCTCATTACGATTACGCAAAATTTCAGGTATATTTCGCAATTTCGCCTATATGTAATTATGATTTGTAAATTCAATTGATTTCCTATGATTCTTTGTCATTTCGCTAAAATTTTGCTTAATTTTTGCGTAATTTTGTGCCGATACAAAAAAATTTAAGTGAATAGCAAATCCCCCTTACATGTTATTGACACCAACATGGCTACATATATTAACCCCTTAATGACAACCAGACTTATAAAAAAGTCCTGCTAGAGCCTCTTAACGGCTCCAGGACATTTTTATAAGTCAAACAGTGCTACTGCCGCTGTGCACAAGCACGTGCGTTCCCGTGCGCGTTTGTGCACGTGAGATTAGTGAGAAAAAAACACTATAGAAAAAATACACCTTTATTTCCAAATAATATATTGTCAGCATACTTTGTACTAGGAACATCATTAAAATCTTGTGATAACCAGGACAAATAGGCAGATAAAATGTGTGGGTTTTATGTACAGTTGCAGTGTTTATATTAAAACTATAGGGAATGAAATTGGAGAAATGGTGTATTTTTTTTTATTTTTTCCTTGTTTTTCCCTTTAAAATGCATAGAAAATAAAGTAATTACTGAAAACAAATATCAACCCCAAAAAGCCCAATTGGTGGTGAAAAAAACAAGATATAGATCATTTAATTGCGATTAGTAGTGATTAAGCTATTGTCAAATAAAAAGGATGAGCACTTAAAGGTGAAAATCGCTCTTGTCCATTAGGGTAAAAACCTGTTTGGGGTGAAGTGGTAATAAGGAGAATAGTGGGTACAAGTCAAAAAGAAAAAAAATCCTACCTTGTAATTTTTGAGAAAATCGATTTTCAAAATGCAAAGAAAAATGTTTTTTAAACTCAGAAAAATTACAGCTTAAAATCCATTATCCATTGCATTTTTAAAATCGATTTTTCTTATAAACTACAAGATCTTTTTTTAAATGTTTTACAAGTTTTGACTTGTACCCACTATTCTCCTTAATATATATATATAGCAATTCTGGTAACAATAGCATGTATGGGGGCTTTGCTATTAACCTCTAAAATCAACACGAAATGACGTGAAATTATGTGAAAATTATGCAAAAATACAAAATATTACAATCACAGACTAAATTAATTATGATTTTGCATTATGATTACTATGTGTAATTGTCAATTATGATGCATAATTACGCATAGGCATAATTTCTGCTCATCACTAATTGTGTTATTATTGCTATGCATTTATATAGCACAGACACAAGACACACCTTCTGCACTGCTTAAGACATAACACTTCCAATCCCCTTTTACTATAATCTCTTTCTAATACAGCGCAAATGCATTAAAGGCTGCAGTCAGTGCTGTAAGACTGAAAATGATCTCTGGGCTCAATATTGGACACCAGGGATCTAGGATCACAAGGATCAGGAAATAACTGACCCGATTCTAAGGAGTCTCTGCATGTTTTTCTGTGTCTGAATGAGTCAATGCCAATGTTCTTTTGTTCTGATGCCTCTGCGTCAGCCTCAACATGCCAGCAGAGAGGTACAGAAGCAAAAGCATAGCTGTTAAGCCTGGAAAAGAATAGATTACAGGTAGCCACAATGCTCATGAGTCCCTCTTGACTCTCCGTAATGCAGTGTATTATTTCCTACCCTCAGATATGCCTTTTACAAATAGAAATATAGGGACAATCTGATCACATCAAATCAGTAGCTTCTATGCCTCTAATAATGCTGAAGCACATATGCATGTTCAAGTTGACTTCATTAAAGTAGCTCCGATAGCTGCAATGACTTAAGAGACTTCACAGCAATCTCATATGGGAACATATGAAAAAGATTGGAATTATGCGTTTAATTGCAGTAGCGCTCGCCTGGGGTTATCCCCAGAAGACGTACAATGGAAGGAACGCTTTTAATGTTTAATTCCACGTGCTTTCCATTCCTGATGTCTCTGATTGTAACACAATATCATGGCTTCAGCAGCGGAAACATATGAGGTTGTAATTATCAGACATGACTATCAAAAAAGATCCATCCCAACTGCTCACTTATCAGATATTAGATCCTTTAATCACGGCTCCCAATGGATAATACAATTGTGAGGGGGTCCCTTACTAAAACTAATTGAACACTTATTCAGACCAATCTGATACAAGCAATAGAAATTATTAAAGTCTCCAGTGAATTATCTTTTTAATTGTGGACTGCCTACAGTGCATCATTGTTCAAAATTAAATTGATTTGAGACTTACAAGATGTTATGAAAGCTTACTTGTAACAGGAAGGATGTGAAAGTTGCCATTTTTATCCAATACCAGAAAGCCGGGTGGCATACTTAGATGTGTCATTCTGCAACAAGCTTGAAGTCAGTTAAGCCAGACTTGAGTAAGGTCATAGGTTATATGCATATGTTTTCCTAGTCAGATATTATTAGAAGATGATCACACTCCTAGCCCAGCAAGCAGCATTTTTTTATGATGAATGATGGTAGCATAGATATCCACATTACTACATGCTAACTTTAAAAGTGATTTAGGCCTCTTTTCCCTGAGCAGCCAAAGGCACTGAATTTACTACCAGCTGCTTCTGTACACTGGCCAGGTGGTTGTTAGCGCTTTTTTGCCACCAGGTAATGTGGTAATGCTTGTTACTAACGTCGTTACGAAATCCTGCCATTCGGCTGCATGTACAGTAAGTGCAGTTTTCCCAAAATATGTTCTGAATAGGTTATAATTTTGCTTTGATTTTTTTTTTTTTTTTACATTTTTTGCATAAATGTTTAGCATTTTCATATAGAATGTTCTTGTTTATTTACCTTGACATGTATACATTTTTTTTATTTTTATGAAAAAACATTTGTGCACTACAAGAATAGTTTTGGATAACCTTTGGAATTTGGATTTCTGAATTCTGTGAATTTCAATTTTTGATTTGAAATGAAGAAATTCTGATGCATACATCAGAAATCCACAAAACCAGTGCACCCATCCCCATATCTTATTAATGCTAGCCATACACAGGTCAATAGCAATCCAACAAAAGAAGTTCATGTACACTGGTGCAAAAAAGGATATTGAAACTGCTTTACGGGATGGTTAAGCCAGTCAGTGTGAGGGTTTTCCCTTTTCAGTGCAGCTCCCCATGTAGGATTTGATTTTCAAATTGAACTGGAAGAACGGTAAAATAAGTGCTCTATGGAGAAATACTGTCTTCATTTGAACACAACCTGTGATTTATAAGTACACTCATGAGATAATTGAGTAAAAACAGCATATATTCTCACAAATATGGGACTCTACTACATACTCCAAAGTCAAGCCATGGCCAGAGGCTGTGGGTGCTTAAATACTGCCGTAGATGGTGTGTATGCTCTGTGAGCTGGCTCCAAGTGCTGATAGGACTACGGGTTTTGATGCTCTGCATCTTCTTCAGGTCATGTGACCACCACTGGTGCCTAATTTAACAAGCAATTACCGTATTTTTGGACTATAAGATGCTCCAGACTATAAGACACAGCTACGTTTAGAGGGCAAAATCCAGGGGAAAAATATACTAAACCTGGTGCATCTATGGTCCAGGGGCGTCTTGTAGAAGTTTTCCTCCCAATTATTGGGTCCTCCTGTCCCCCTTTGGTGTCCTCATCCTGTCCCCCTTTGGTGTCCCCCTAATGTCCCCTTTGTGTCCTCCTATTGTCCCTCTTTGTGTCCTCCTGATGCCTCCCTATGTGTCCTCCTGATATCCCCCCATGTCCTCCTTTGTATCCTCCTGATTTACCCCTTTTGTGTCCTCCTGATGTCTCCCATTTTGTCTTCCTGATGTCCCCTTTGGTGGACTAATCTGTCACAGGGTCCCTAGTTGCCGGACCGCAAAAGGCCTTCCAATCGGTTTCAGCACACAGACCATGCAAGCTGTGGTCGCAATCGGTGCGCAGAAACCGCTGAAATTTTGGCAGCAGACCGACTAGAAGGGAGCCTGTGAGTTACGGTAATTACAAACTACACACTATTTCAGGGTATAACTGCCACCACCTCTGTTACCATGGGACAGAGGAGCCCACTGACTGGCTGAGTCTAGACCTGCAAATAAAAACGGTTAAACACACTCTATTCTGTCTAGCTAGTGACAATAGTAGCGACTCTTCAGAGACCAGGTTCAGTTTGTGCGGCTGAATAGCAGGGTAGCTGAATAAGCAAAATGACGTTAACGTCGTTTTATTAAAACGCAATATAAATAATTAATATATACAGAAAATCGTTAAAATCAACAATTATAGAAACATTAATAGCCAGTATGAAAATAAAAAGGGAGAAAATACTTAGAGTTCGTGAAGATATGTCCTTCTGGGAAAACTCATAAAGTTCCTTTTGTTTCAGTTCAGTTGCCAAGTCTAAACAAGATGGATGCCAGCATGTCCTCAAGCTGGCAAGGGTGTAATCAGAATGATGTTTCAGGCAGGGAACACACTTGACTTTCAGTTTTCCACGCGCGTTTTTCTGCATACTTTTTCTGCACACTAAGTGTGTTTCCATGCAGGAAAACGCGCGCGTTTTTTCACAGCAGCTGATGTAATTGATACAGAAAACTGCCAAAATGTGCAGAATCAGGATGCAGAATGTCAGTTTTTTTCTGCGCGCGAACAACACAGTAAGTGTGTACTAGCACATTGATTAACATGAGTTCTCAGTTTTTCTGTGCAGAAAACGCGCACGAAAACAGTCAAGTGTGTTCCCTGCCTCAAGGTGGAGGACTGAAGTCCGCCTGCTGGCAATGTTACATAGTTACATAGTTATTTTGGTTGAAAAAAGACATACGTCCATCGAGTTCAACCAGTATAAAGTACAATACCAGCCTGCTCCCTCACATATCCCTGTTGATCCAGAGGAAGGCAAAAAAAAACCTTACAAGGCATGGTCCAATTAGCCCCAAAAGGGAAAAATTACTTGCCAATTCCAATTGGCAATCAGATAAAATCCCTGGATCAACATCATTAGGCAGCCATGGATGTCTTTGAACGCAAGGAAAGCCTTTAAGCCCCCTTTAAATGCAGATATAGAGTTTGCCGTAACTACTTCCTGTGGCAATGCATTCCACATCTTAATCACTCTTATTGTAAAGAACCCTTTCCTAAATAAATGGCTAAAACGTTTTTCCTCTATGCGCAGATCATGTCCTCTAGTCCTTTGAGAAGGCCTAGGGACAAAAAGCGCATCCGCCAAGCTATTATATTGCCCTCTGATGTATTTATACATGTTAATTAGATCCCCTCTAAGGCGTCTTTTCTCTAGACTAAATAAACCCAGTTTATCTAACCTTTCTTGGTAAGTGAGACCTTTCATCCCACGTATCAATTTTGTTGCTCGTCTCTGCACCTGCTCTAAAACTGCAATATCTTTTTTGTAATGTGGTGGCCTGAACTGAATTCCATATTCCAGATGTGGCCTTACTAGAGAGTTAAACCGGGGCAATATTATGCTAGCATCTCGAGTTTTTATTTCCCTTTTAATGCATCCCAAAATTTTGTTAGCTTTAGCTGCAGCGGCTTGGCATGGAGTACGATTATTTAACTTGTTGTCGATGAGTACTCCTAAGTCCTTCTCCAAGTTTGATGTCCCCAACTGAATCCCATTTAATTTGTATGGTGCTAGACCATTGGTACGACCAAAATGCATGACTTTACATTTTTCAACATTGAATTTCATCTGCCATGTATGTGCCCATATAGCCATCCTATCCAGATCCTGTTGCAATATGACACTATCTTCCTGAGAGTTGATGATTCTGCACAATTTTGTATCATCTGCAAAAATAGCAACATTGCTACTGCATCTACTAGGTCATTAATAAATACATTGAAGAGCACTGGACCCAGACAGACCCCTGTGGTACCCCACTGCTAACAGTCTCCCATTTTTAGGACGATCCATGTGCTTTTGATGAAGCTGGTTCGGGGGTGTGGCAATGCCTGCCCCCTCTGAATTACAAACCAATCACAGTTCATGTCCTTGGAGAGAGATTTAGGTTTAAACTTATACAATGCTGTTACTCAAAACCAATAAATGCCACATTGGCGCTGATAACAGATTAATATTCCTCAGATGATGACAATTCATATGACATCAGACTTGATTAGGGTCTAGGGTCCAATTCCTGAGAAGTTTAATAACTTGGTTGTAGGGGCCCCTGTCCCCTCTAGACTGGTATCAAGATGTTCAGCACGACTCTACAAATCCAATGATACCGCTCTTATAACTATCCTATTTACGGTATTCTGTAAATATGCAAAAAATCATATACAACATTCATTTCTTTCTGCTATTGCTGGAGCCAGGCTGTCTGGTTTCAAGCTGTGACTCGCTTCCTGGGCTCTCCCTGTATGAAAAAGACTTTTGGTGGTTAATTAACATCTGAGTGTGAGATCAGCTTGGACAAACTTGGAGTTGCTTACACCTCTGGCTAATTAACAAGTCACAGGCACCAGGCTTCCTGCCAGCCGGTAAAGGAGGAAAACAAAACTGTCTTTTTAAAAGAATGAATGTCATTTTCGGATCGCTGCACAATTCTAACCAGGAAGCGATCAGAAAATCGACTGCAAATCTTCCAGATTCACCTGCGTTTCTCACGGCTGTTCCGTGACATGTTCCCCTCTGTGTCCTATGTCCTCCTGCATGAATGTAAATATGGGTAGCAGCTCATCCTGGAATTACAGTAATCAAATCCAAAACAAAGGTTGATTGGGAAGTTGAAATCAACACTACCTCCCTGTCCACTAGATATTGAATAGATTTCACCAGAAATCTGATTGAAAATGAATGAAACGGCAGGAGCTCTAGGTGCAATTCAATGGTATGCCAATATATCCAATCATCCTCTTGAATGCTAAACTGGAATTAAACTAAACTTGAAAGTTTATGGATTAGGCCTGTTGGAGCAAACTTACAGCAGATACATTTCTAAGCATTAAGGCCGAAGAAAGACATTTTTAGTGGATTCTTTTGATTGAATTGCTATATGCAATGTAGAAAGGACAGGTGCACAGGACCCACCAGCAGCAAAACAATCACGGAGTGCTCAAGGCCCAAACCAAAGTCCACTGTAATTTAAATGAAGATGAAAGTGACCGGGAACATCTGGTTAAACAACACCACTTTATTCCAGAAACTCACTTAAAAAGTACACGCAGAGTGTTGGCACAAACTGCAAGGAGAGAGGGTACAATAATGTGCAAAGTCGACAGCTGTTTCGCACCCTCACATGGGTTGCTGCATCAGGAATTGCTATATACATTAGATCGGGTTCATTGGTAGTGCTGAGGTGCTTGATGCGGGTCCCTCTGGAGTGGTCCTGTCATGTAGTCAGAAAGCAACGTTTGTGTTCCAGGGCACCATACAGTATCATATTTTAGCAGCAATTTTTCTGGTTGAATTTTAGTGAGATTATAAAGTTGCATATAAAGCATTCACTTTCGCCCAAGCCATTATTTTCTTAGCCTGCTGGCGAGTGGTAGAAGGAGAATACTGTGCGCCATTGACTCTGGGGTCTGGGTTCAAACACTGAAAATGAATCCCATCTTTATAAGCCAGTCACACCCTCTGGGGTCGACACTGAGTTAACTCACAGCACTATACATTATTGATAAAGGGCTGCTTTAACATCTTTCTGAGAACAAACAGTTGAAAGTACAGTTATCTGTTAAACGTCAGCACTAGGGATAATCTTTACTACCAGCTTGGTGCTTTGACATTCAAACGCTTATATTACATTAAGGATAGTATGTGACAGACCTTATCCAATGACATATTGCTCAAATTTACTATTCTGTCCGAGCTGCCAGTGCACATCAAGAAAAAACCACTGAGGCATTGTGACACGTCTCCCCCGGGATCCCTTTAAAAAGGTACCAACACTCCAGTGAGCAGGGAACTGAAGAAGTACATTTAAGACCAGCAATGCCTGCACTCTTGTCAGCATGAAAACTTCATCATTGTGAAAATCCCAATGGATGACTGAAAAACATATTAAGTAGCGAAAAAGCCCAGCTACAAATAGTAGACGGTGTCTTATTGCATAACCAAGGCGAGCTGAGGCATATTGATGGCAGGAGTGGTGCACATGTGTTGCTGATTAAAAACGGATGCTGTTTAAAATGTATATCTGAAGAAAGTGTGAGCTCTGCTGGATGGAAAAACTTGCTGGCTCTGAGTCTTTGCCCAGGAGCAGGTTTTGTCTCTGACCCTAATGCATACCACCCAACTATACTCGGCAGCACGGCAGCTTAGTGGTTAGAACTCTCGCCTTGCAGCACAGACTCCCTGGTTTGAATCCCATGGAGTTTGTATGTTTTCTTTGTGTCTGTGAGGGTCTCCTCCGGACACATCAGTTTCCTCTCGCATCACAGAAACCAGGAGCGTAGCAATAGGGGTTGCAGGGGTTGTGACTGCATCGGGGCCAGAGGGGCCCCAAAGGGCCCTCTCTCAACTTCAGTATTAGCTCTCTATTGGTCCTGTGCTCCTAATAATCACTTCTATAGATATGTTGTGGTAATTATTAACAAACTTCTCCTCCTTCCCTTCTTGCTCCTCTGACACTGCAGTTGCTCTTGGCAGGTTTTGGTGCGCCCTATCAATTGCTATGTAGAGTGCTCAGGGGGCCCCAATGTAAAACTTGCATCAGGGCCCATAGCTCCTTAGTTACGCCACTGACAAAAACATACAGATAAGTTAATTGGCTTCCCCCTAAATTGGCCCTAGACTCAGATACATACAGTACACTACAGTATATGTACATGGACATATGGCTATGGCAGGGATTAGATTGTGAGTGTCTCTGAGGGGCAGTAAAGTGACAAGACAATATACCGGTACTCTGTACAAGGCTGCGGAAGATGTCAGCGCTATATAAATACTAAATAATAATACTGTACATGAGACAAGATATTGAGATAAAGGCACTCTTGCACACACAAAAATGGTGCCACAAGGCAAAACCAGCTGCCAGAGGATCTCCTAGTAGAAAGCAATATCCAATAATTCCTCAGCGCTTGGCATAATGTTCTGACTATCTGCAGCCACTAAGTGTACAAAAATAGACTCACAGGTGCCACCACACAAACAATGAGATGGCATCAGATGCTGGTTGCTATTTACAATTCCAGCAATAAAACGTACATTGTGGGTTCCTGCAAACAGGACCCTATGCCTAAAACTGCTTTTCACAAACTTTATGCATAAGGGTCCTGTTTGCAGGGATCCTCAATGTATGTTTTATTGCTAGAATTGTGATTGTGTTTAAATAAATATCTTCAATCAGCACCTGATGCCATCTCATTGTTTGTGTGGTGACACCTGTGAGGCTGTTGTATTCTTGTACATATGGTGGCTATTGGTAGTCAGAAGATAGTGCAATATAAATAAGGTCAAACTGTAACCAGTACGCGCTGGGCAATCTTCAATCTGCAGGCCCCATCTGGCCCACGTGCACTGTAAATCTGGCCTGCTGCCACTAAGCATCCGGATTCCTCTCCTCCCTCCCTGCAGAGACACGAGCACAAGGAAACAGAGGGTTAACATTCACCCAGGCCTGGATTTACATCACAGGAGCCTATAGGCATAGATGTCCTGGTGCCGTAGATTTTGCACTCCATGAACCTACAAACTCCAAAATGCAACGCAAGTGTGCTGGCCCAACTGTCACTTCTCCCTTACTTCCTTTGCCTTTCATAGGTAGCTACAGGTGTCCCTTAGCATTAGGCAGGCAGAGGTACCCTCAATATTAAGTAGCTAGTGGTGCCCCTGACTTAAAGAGAAACTCCGACCAAGAATTTAACTTTATCCCAATCAGTAGTTGATACCCCCTTTTACATGAGAAATCTATTCCTTTTGACAAACGGATAATCAGTGGGCGCTGTATGGCTGATATTGTGGTGAAACCCCTCCCACAAAGAAATTATGAGTACGTAGTCTTGGCAGTTTCCTGTCTGTGAACCCTGTTGCATTGTGGGAAATAGCTGTTTATACCTGTTTCCAACTGCCAAAACAGCAAGCAGCAGCTATATCACTTGCCAGCAGTAAAAATGTAACCATGTGATAAATGTCAGAATATAAGTCAGGGATTTAAAATATTTTACAATGGGCAAACACTGACTAAATCATTTATACATAATTATTGTAAAAATGAAGCACTTTTTTAATTACATTATTTTCACTGGAGTTCCTCTTTAAGGGAGGTCTCGTCAGTGTAATGCCGAGAACTGGGTGAGTAATCTCTCATTTACACTCTGCTCAGGACTGTGCGTAGGTAAGCAGGGAGGGAAGCATTAGGGGATGGGAGTGAGCCTCCTTTCCATCATCAGGCGGCTGTAGGCATGTGCCTACAGTGCCTTATGGTAAAATCCAACCCTGCATTCACCTAATCGCCGTTTCCTGTGTCAGGTCTCCATGGCCACAGGGACAGGGAGTCACGGAACATGCCATCAGGCAGCTCCAGAGGCTTTCCACGTCTTCGTTGAGACCACCACTGCTGCTCGGGAACCTCTGACACTTCAAAGATGCGCTCCTCTTCGAACCATACTGTGTGGCTTGGATGAGCTGCCATAATAATGAAGGATCAGTACGTCTGTGCTCATACAAGGTGGGGAAAGCGACCACGAGAACATATCTAACACACTTTTGGATATGTTGGATATGTTCAAAGGGACCGTGCACGCAATGGTGGAGGTGAGTGAGAGATGGGATTATCCCTTCCTTAGGTAAGTATCTCACATTGTTTTCCTGCCACCATGGGTTCACTTTTAATATGACGGTCTCTGCTAAGAACACAGTGACATTTCTGGGTTTTATGTGAAAAGAAAACCAGTAAGCAAGCCAAAGTGATATTTGCCATTATTCCTTGCAATGTTCAAAGTGCAATGTGCAAAGTTGAACAAAAAGATTATTTAATCTGAAACACAAATGGAATTCCACCTTATTAACTATATCTGGCAACGTGAACGGAATCCTCTTGCAGGCAAGCGGCTTGTGTGCCATAAAAATGATAGCGTTGATTTACCTCCGAGGCATTTGTCCTCCTACTGCTCCAATATGCAATCCATTCTAGTCCATCCACTCATTCAGAAGGAGCAAATTGGATGAAACGCAGCTTAGCCTGACAAATACACAGGGAGAGGCTCAGTATGCTACTGATGCCATTACCACATCCCACATTAACAGCTTTTTTATTCACCATTGAACCAGTTAATTTGTTGTGGCTGGAGGGTCACTGGCGGCGAGTGTTCAGCCCGGGACGAAAACAGCTTTATAGGCAATATTGTGAGGAAAAGGGGTTTTGCATTATATTATTCATTCATTCATGTGGAAAAAAGTCACATTCAGCTGGACATGTTTTACATAATATTGCATCCACACAAGCAACATTAGCCATGCTAATCCCGCTGGTATTAAAGTTTTAAGGGGAAGGCAGGTTCTGAGGGAAGGGGTGAATTAACATCCAAACCACAACTAACCCTCTGCACTCAAACACACTCACACAGGGGTGTAACAATTGAATAGTGCTATTCTGGCTCATTCTTTTTCTTGTATGACGTTGTGCATAACCTGATTGACGCTATTTGCATTATGTGCTACATAGATTTTTTTTAAGTACTGTAAACTTTGTGTACTCTCTGCACAGTGACATTTTACAGAAGTTTTTGTCAATATAGCCTTGTGGTTCCCTCTCCCTATCCAATAAAGCTGTCAGACAGATGCATCACAACCCCTCAAGCTAGCAATGCATTTAGTTGCAATTGTGGGGGGGAGTGGAGAGATAGGTGGCGTATAAGAGCAGCGTTCCCAGGGCGAAGGGGAAGAATGACTAGAACAATACAATCGGGGCTCGCCCACTATTTACACACTAGATAAATGAACAATACTTGGCCAAAGCAGTATCATTGGCTGATTTCGCCAACTTTTATTTAGTGTGTATGGAGCTTAAAGGGATTTAGAGCTGTATAATTAAAAAGATTGTATACATACCTGGGGTTTCCTCCAGCCCCATCCTCTCCGATCGCTCCCACGCTGCCGTCCTCCGCTGCCCACAGCTTTGGGAACAGGGTCCTGTCTTTGAAGTCAGTCGCGGCTAGCGATTCAGGACAAGTGCACTCTTTGCGTATCTCTCCAGCAGCTGCTGGAGAGATACATAGAGGGTGCACTCTCTTACGCCAGACTGGCTTCCGACTGACGGAAGTGCGGGGACCTGGTTCCTGAAGCTGAGGACGGCGGCGTGGTAACCATTGGAGCGGATGGGGCTGGAGGAAGCCCCAGGTATGTATAAAATCTTGTTAAATTTACAACTCTGGTACACTTTAAGAAAGCTATAGTTGTCAGTTCCTGAGCAGGGACAGGGGCAGGAAGATACAGTAAGGATAGATATTGCTAGAGACACCTAATAATTCTATTTTAATGTTAGTCGAGTTTTACCAAACCGAGAACCTGAGGATTTTTCACTCCAAATTTACAGAAAATGGTATTTATTTGAATCCATTGTCCTGGATCTGCATCTTGAAGTAACAGAATACATATAACAGTATAGAATGGGAATTCACTCTCTAGATGTTGTAGTGTGATATCTCATTATTCACACATATGGGCAATGTTTTGCATTTATTTTTCACATTACTGTGCACATTAATTCTTACACTAGAATTAGCACATACATTATCTAATTTGGCCTTAGTATAAATTTCAGCTGCTGGCAGTGTGTTTCTCAAAGAAAAGAATCTAACCAACACCATCTAAAAGCCCAGTGACGGTGACGTCTTCTCGTTTCCTGAAATAGGCTCCAAGCCCTTTGGGCTTCTTGGGCATATACCGTGCTATGCCCAAGAAGCCCAAAGGGTTTGTGCCTTTGGAGGACTTTTCCTAGCAGTAGAGATGGCCCGAACGGTTCGCCGGCGAACGGTTCCAGGCGAACTTCGGGTGGTTCGCCTTCATTCGCCCCATAATGCTCTATTAGGGTCAACTTTGACCCTCTACATCAAACACAGAACACAGACAGAGAACATTTATATCGCACTTTTCTTCTGGCGGACTCAAAGCGCCAGAGCTGCAGCCACTAGGACGCGCTTTATAGGCAGTAGCAGTGTTAGGGAGTCTTGCCCAAGGTCTCCTACTGAATAGGTGCTGGCTTACTGAACAGGCAGAGCCAAGATTTGAACCCAGGTCTCCTGTGTCAGAGGCAGAGCCCTTAACCATTACACTATCCAGCCACCACATTACAGTCAGCAGGCACATTGTAGCCAATCTGGCTACACTCAGCCCTGGAGCCACTCCCCCCCTTATATAAGGCAGGCTCCGCCGGCCATTACACTCACTCGTGTGCCTGCAATAGTCAGAGTAGGGCAAGCTGCTGCAGATTGTTTCTCCTAGGGAAATATTAGTTAGGCGCTTGGCTTGTTAGCTTGCTCCTGGCTGAATCTTATTGCTGTAATAGCACCCCACAACAGCTCTTTCCAGAGCTAATCCTGTTATTGTGATCTATTTTTTTTTCTTCTGTGTGACCCACTGACACTTGTGTTGCATGCACAGCCTTGCTAATTCATACTGTGTGTGTGCCACTGCCAGTGGCCCAGCACATTCAGTGACTACCTGTGTGACACATGTGCACGTTTAATACCCAGTACTGCATATACCTAGTACCTGTTGTGTTTAGTTAACCCACCTCATCACTGCATATACCTACCTTTGTGTTGAGTGAACCCACCTCACTGCATCTACCTAGCTGTTGTGTTGAGTGAACCCACCTCACTGCATATACCTAGCTGTTGTGTTGAGTGAACCCACCTCACTGCATATACCTAGCTGTTGTGTTGAGTGAACCCACCTCACTGCATATGACTACATTTTGTGTTCAGTGAACCCACCTCACTGCATATACCTAGCTGTTGTGTTCAGTGAACCCACCTCTCTGCATATACCTAACATCCCCCCGAGATGGACAAAATGGACAATCCAGGTAGAGGTAGAGGTAAAGGCAGACCCAGAGGAAGGCCATCTGCCACCGGCAGGTCTGCGCAAGGTTGTGTTGATGTGATTTCGTGCGGCCCTGGCCCAAAGTACAGTGCTCAGAAGAAGGCACGTGCCATCACTTCCCAATATTGTCAAGACGTGCTTGACTATTTAACACAGAACACCTCATCTCCCGCAGCCACCAGCGCTACTACAAGCATCACATCCGCTGCATTTGACACTTTGCAGGAGTTATTTGGTGTGGAAATCACTGATTCACAGCCAATGCTGCTACAACAAGATGAAGGCGCTAAGCAAGTTACACCACCTCATACGTCTGAGTTAGGTGGCGATAGTATGGACGTAACGTGTGAGGAGGGGGGATGATGAAGTACCTGGTGTTGGTGCAGTTTTGGAGGTGTCTGAGGAAAGCGAAGCTAGGCAGGAGGATTATGATGACGATTATACGGATGCCACGTATGTTCCCAATAGAGGAGATGACCAGGGGGACAGTTCAAAGGGGGAGTCAGAGAGGAATCGGAGGAGACGAGTCCATGAAAGAAGCAGAGGGAGCTCGTCCTCAGAAACAGCTGGGGGCAATGTCCAGCGCCATGTATCGCCAGCTATGGACAGCCAGCCAACATGCCCTTCAACGTCAGCTGCTGATGCCACTATAGTGCCACCATCACCCCAGGGGGGCTCAGCAGTTAGGACATTTTTTAACGCGTGTGCCTCAGATCGGAGCAAAGCCATCTGTTGTCTCTGCCTCCAAAAATTGAGCCGTGGAAAGGCCAACTCTCACGTAGGGACAAGTGCCTTACGAACGCACCTGGAGAAAGGGCACAAACAGCAATGGCAAGAACACCTGAGGAAAAGCAGCACCCAAAAGACAAGCCACCCTCCGCCTCCTCTTCCTCCTTCAGGTGCAGCATCTTTAGCCGCTTTCTCCCTTGCACCTTCACAGCCACCCTCCTCCACACCGCCTCTGCCCTTGAGCGGTTCCTGCTCCTCTGCCCACAGCAGCCAGGTGTCCGTGAAGGAAGTCATTGAGCGAAAGAAGCGAATTTCTGCCAGTCACCCTCTTGCCCGGCGTCTGACAGCTGGCGTGACTGAACTATTAACTCGCCAGCTATTACCATACAAGCTGGTGGAGTCTGAGGCTTTCCGTAAATTTGTGGCCATTGGGACACTGCAGTGGAAGATACCAGGCTGCAATTATTTTTCTAAAAAGGCCATACCCAAACTGTACTGTGCAGTTAAGAGACAAGTGGTGTCATCTCTGGCGAAGAGCATTGGGTCAAGGGTCCACCTGATCACGGTTGCCTGGTCTACCAAGCACGGGCAGGGCCGCTACATTACATACACAGCCCATTGGGTCAACCTGGTGACTGATGGCAAGCAGGGAGTACGTGGCTGCGCAGCGGACCAACTTGTGACACCTCCACGGCTTGCAGGCAGGCCTCCTGCCACCTCCTCTCCTTCTCCTCCTGCTACATCCTCTTCGCTGTCATCCTCCTCCTCCTCCTCCTCCTCCTTGGCTGAGTGGCAGTTAAACTCTAGTGGTGCTGCCATCTCCTCCTCTCCAGCTACACAGCCCCATCTCCCCAGAGCCTACGCTGCATGCCAGGTACAACGGTGTCACGCCATGTTAGACATGTCTTGCCTCAAAGTGGAGAGTCACACTGGACCAGCTCTCCTTGCTGCTCTTAAGAAAGAGGTGGAGCAATGTCTGACCCCGCACCAGCTGGAGATCGGCAACATGGTGTGTGACAACGGCAGCAATCTCCTTTCCGCTTTGAATTTGGGAAAGCTGACACATGTACCCTGCATGGCACATGTGCTGAATCTGGTCGTTCAAAGATTTGTGTCAACGTACCCAGACTTAGAGGACATCCTGAAGCAGGCCAGGAAGTTGTGTCGGCATTTCAGGTGGTCTTACACGGCCATGGCACGCTTTGCGGACATTCAGCAGAGAAACAACTTGCTGATGAGACGCTTGATATGCGATAGCCCGACTGGCTGGAATTCGACCCTGCTCATGTTCTCTCGCCTGCAAGACCAGGAGAAAGCCGTCACCCAGTACCTGTACAATTACAGTAGAAGGACACAATCTAGGAAGATGGGGATGTTGTGGCCCAACAACTGGACACTGATGCGAAATACATGCAGGATCATGTGGCTGTTTGAGGAGGTGACCAACCTGGTGAGTCGCGCTGAAGGCAAGGCACCATCAGCGATTTGATTCCCTACGCTTACTTCCTGGAGCGTGCCATGCGTAGAGTGGTGGATCAAGCTGTGGAGGAGCGTGAAGAAGAACAGTTATGGCAGGAGGAGTCGTGGGAGCAATTTTCATCTGAACCAGATGTTTCCTCAACACCTGCGACTGCAGAGAGGGGGGAGGAGGAGGAAGAAGAGGAGTCGTGTGGGGAAGAAGAGGAGTCAGACTCGGATGATGAGGAAGGTGTTTCTGTAGAGGAGAAAGAGGCGGCGGCAGAACAACAACCGCAGCAGCCGTCACAGGGGGCTTGTGCTGATCCATGTTCCCGTGGTATTGTTCGAGGCTGGGGCGAGGAAGAGGACTTACGTGACGTCACTCAAGAAGAGCAAGAGGAGATGGATAGTACGTCTGGATCCAACTTTGTGCAGATGACCTCTTTCACGTTGTCCAGCCTGTTGAGGGACCCCTGTATAAAAAAACTCAAGGGGAACGACCTGTACTGGGTGGCCACGCTACTAGACCCTCGGTACAGGCACAAAGTGGCGGACCTGTTACCAACTCAACAGAAGGCGGAAAGGATGCAGCAGTTGCAGAACAAGCTGGCAATGATGATTTACAATGCGTTTAAGGGTGATGTGACAGCACAACGCAATAAAGGTACCACTGCCAGTAATCCTCCTCCTCCCATGTCCACGCAGGCAAGGACAGGACGCTCCAGCGATCTCATGGTGATGTCGGACATTCTTTAGTCCAACGCCTCGCCGTAGCCCTTCCGGATCCACCCTCCACCAATGCCTGGACCGGCAGGTAGCCGACTACCTGGCCTTAACTGTGGATGTAGACACTGCGAGCAACGACGATGAACCCTTGGACTACTGGGTGCACAGGCTTGACCTGTGGCCAGAGCTGTCCCAATTTGCCATCCAACTTCTCTCTTGCCCTGCTGCAAGCGTCCTGTCAGTGCAGCTGGAGGCATTGTCACTGAGAAGAGAAGTCGCCTAAGTCACAAAAGTGTTCAGTACCTCACCTTTATCAAAATGAGTCATGGGTCCCGGATGGCTACTGCCTGCCCCAAGACTAAGTCAGTCCCCACACACAGCATTTCTGCCTGCAGGCCGCTTGCCTTCTCCACCCCCACCAACAGGGTCCAGGACTCTAGGCGGATTCCTGAATTTTTAAGGCTGCTGCTAGCAGCGGCCGCTATACTAATTTTTCTGGTGCATGTACATGCCTGCCTAATTTTTCTGGCTGCATTGCGGGCGGCTGCAACAACAAAACAAAAGGCATTTACATGTGCCCATTCCCCTTCGTGATCATTACCTTGCCGCGGTGAAGGGGCTTGAGTATCACAATGAAGCAATGACCGCCGGCTATATGAGTGTCTCAGGTGGGGGTGGCACACCAAAGAGACCAAATTTGATCAGCTGGACAGTCACTGTTGTTCTATCATTGAGCTACCACAGCCTGGCGACCATATGGGCTGGAAAACCGCCACGGCCTGCACTCTGGCCATGTTGCGCACCAGTCCAGCACGGCCGTCACTATGCAAACAGCTGTTTTCGGTGCGTTACACAGTGAGTTTGGTGTGTCAGTGTGAAGCAGTACTCTAATTACACTCCCTGATTGATGTATACACATGCAAGATGTTTGAAAGCACTTTAGGCCTGCAATTTAGCATTCAATGTGATTTCTACCTTTAAAACGCAGCTTTGCGTCAAATCCACATTTTTCCCCGGGACTTTTGGCGTGTATGCCACTCCGCCATGCCCCCCTCCAGGTGTTAGACCCCTTGAAACATGTTTTCCGTTACTTTTCTGGCCTGCATGAGTGTTTCCAGTTTTTAAATTTAGCCTCCCCATTGAAGTCTATTGCGGTTCGCAAAAGTTCGCGCGAGCTGAACATTTTGCGAAAGTTCGCGAACGGGGTTCGCAAACCGAAAATCGGAGGCTTGCGACATCTCTGCCTAGCAGTTGGGATATGCTCAGGTTGTTACACCAAACCTCCCCTCCTGCCGTCTTCTTGGCCACCCTTTATCCATGGGAGTAGCAATGGGGGCTGAAGAGGTTGTAACCGCATCGGGGCCCTTGGACCAGAGGGGCCCTCCCTCTACTTCAGTATTAGCTCTCTATTGGTCCTGTGCTCATAATAATCACTTCTATAGATACTTTGAATAGTGGTAATCATTAACAAACTGTTTCCCATCCCCTTCTTGCACCTGTGACACTGTAGTTGCCATTGGCAGGTTTTGGTGTGCCGTATCAATTGTTATGTACAGAGTGCTTACACAAAGAATTGAATGTGTGCATTAAACACCAAGTGAACACCTGACTTATCTGGCTTTGCAAATTTGGCCTTATTGGCTATTCATGAGGCAATGCTCATGCAAAAATGCATTTGCTTTCGCATGCCAAACTATGAAGGGTCAAAAACCAACACCGCAAAGCGGTTGCCCTGAATTAGTTCATGCTTCATTAGCACTATCCAGGAGCGACATGGGGAGGCTTCCAGTGCCCCCATGCTCATGCTTAGCAGCAGAACGCAATGGACATTAAGCTAAGTGCCTGTTTTTAATTTAGGAGGCGGTGCGGACTGCCCTCCCCGGCATTGGCCACGCTTGGGGGGGGGGGTCGCCTGCGCCCCCCCAGCCTCCTCCTCTGGGGTGCCGCTGTGGTCTCCAGGCAGTGAGAGAGCGCCCCGCGGCCCCCCGGTTTTATGGGGGCATTGGGAAGCTTCCCCATGGCGCTCCTGGATAGTGCTAATAAAGGATGAACTAATTCCCGCAGGGCAACCGCTTTGCGGTGTTGGTTTTTGACCCTGCATAGTTTGCATGCGAAAGCATTGCCTCATGAATAGCTAATAAGGCCTAATAAGTCAGTCCCCACACAGCATCTCTGCCTGCAGGCTGCTTGACTGCCTTCTCCGCCACCACCAACAGGGTCCAGGACTCCAGGTGGATTCCTGAATTTTTAAGGCCGCTACTAGCAGTGGCCGCTATAATAATTTTTCTGATGCGTGTACATGCCTGCCTAATTGTTCTGGCTGCACTGTGGCTGCAACAGCAAAACAAAAGGCATGTACATGTGTCAATTCCCTTTTGTGATCTTTACCTTGCTGCAGTGAAGGGGCTTGCGTATCACAGTGAAGCAATGACCTATATGAGTGTGTTGGGGGGTAACCCCCAAGAAAAAGAGGTAGTTGCTTCATTTTGGACAGACCAATTTCAATCAGCTGGACAGTCACTGTTGTCCTGTCATTGAGCTACCTCAGCCCGACCATATGGCCTGGAAAGTTGCCATCACCTGCACTCTCGCCAACATGCGCACCAGCACGCCCATCTGTTTGCGGTGAGTTTGGTCTGTCAGTGTGAAGCAGTACACTACTTACACAACCTGTTCCATGTATACACACGCAAGATGTTTTCAAGCACTTTAGGTCTCCAATTTAGGAATGCAATGTGATTTCTGCCTTTTAGGGATTATAACCCTGCTGTGTGTCAAATCCGTAATTTTCCCCGGGACTTTTGGCATGTGTCCCACTCCGCATTGCCCCCCTCCAGGTGTTAGACTCCTTGAAACATCTTTTCCGTTACTTTTGTGGCCAGAATTAATGTTTGTAGTTTTGAAAGTTTGCCTGTCCATTTATTTCTATTGCGGTTCGCGATGTTCGCTGGTTTGCAAACTTTTTCGCGCGTTCGCGGTTCGCGAACCGAAAATCGCCGGTTTGCACCATCTCTAACCCTCATGGGTATGGCATACATATTTAAAAAGCAAATTTCCTAAGGTAACAATACATGTTTTTTTTTTATCTTATATTCTGTCACTTTGTTTTCATTTTACACGTTTTTTATTTTTGTACAGAATATGCGAAAATGCTTTTGATTCAGTTTGTGACTAAAAAGAATACACAAGACATAAGCCTCAACCCTACAACTTTCTAAACTTTGTTCTACAACTTACCAGGGTTAAAATGTTGCCACATATGTCTCTTGTAGTTTTTCTAAGACTTTCCCAAGCTAGATCATAATTTTGAAAATTACTTTTTATGTTGGATTGAGTTTGTCCCTACCCATTTTTTATATGACGTGCGTCCAAGCTTTAAGACACACCAAAATGTGTTCTACAACTCGTCACTGGTGCAGAAGAGAGATAACACCTTTTGAGAAGAAGCTGATCCTTCTGTAAATAGGGAGTGCCTTTATCTCCTGATTGATTAATTCACCACTGCACAGGATTTTCAGCAACAGTAAAGGTGGCCATACACTGGTCGATGTGCCATTAGATCGACCAGCTGACAGATCCCTATCTGATCGAATCTGATCAGAGAGGGATCGTATGGCTGCCTTTACTGCAAACAGATTGTGAATCGATTTCAGCCTGAAACCGATTCACCATCTGCTGAGCTGCTCCTGCCGCCTGTCCCCCCCGTATACATTACCTGAGGCTGGCTCCCGGGCATCTTCTCCGCATTGCACGGCTCTGTTCCGGCTCCATTACGGCGCTTCCTGTGTTACTCCGTGACCAGGAAGTTCAAATAGAGCGCCCTCTATTTGAACTTCCTGGTCACGGCAGTGACCCAGGAAGCACCGGGATGGATGGAGCCGGAACAGAGCCGTGCAGCACGGAGAAGACGCCCGGGAGCCAGCCTCAGGTAATGTATACTTGATCGGATCGGCCGCCGCTAGCGACGCGCACTTTACCCGCGGGCGATCAAGGGTAATTTCCCGCACGGCGCGATCGACGGACCGATCCGATTTCGGGAGGAAATCGGATCGGCGGCTGCATTTACCGCGAACGATTGGCAGCAGATTCGATCCCAGGATCGAATCTGCTGTCAAAACGGCCGGGAATCGAGCCAGTGTATGGCCTGCTTAATCCAGACAGTCTGCAGTTTTACTTAGGCCCAGTTCACATGGACGCTTGCCGGTAAATGATGGCCATGGCACTCGTTATTTAACTGCTCCCATTCAAATGGATGGGCAGTGGGTACCGCTTGTCTCTATTTTTCTAGTCGTTTAAATACACTCTGAAGTTTATTTTTTTACCTTCTTTTGTTTAACAATCATCTTCAGCTTTAATGAGTTAAATCACAGCATCCCTGTGGCAGAGGAGTGATTTATTACTTAGAAAATGACCTGCAAAGTTCTACGACTTTGCAGGTCGCAGATCATGCTGCCCTGGCTCGCAGGGCTTTTCTTTCTGGACAGGCAGAGCTTTGAACTGTAGCTCTGCCTCTCCGCAATCAATCTCCGCGGATCTCCGCCTCCTCCCCGTTCCTCTTAGGGAAAGAAGATTGAGAGGGGCGGGGAGAGGCGGCGATCCGCAGAGATTGACTGCGTAGGAGGCAGAGCTACAGTGTAAAGCTCTGCCTCATTGAGGAAGTGAAGCCCTGCGAGCCCATGAGCTTTGCAGGGCTTTATCTCAGGTAATAAATCACTCCTCTGCTGCAGAGCCGGATTAAGGCTAAATGGGGCCCTAAGTAAAGTAACTGATTTGGGCCCCCCACCCCTCCATATTAGAATGGGAAGATGCAGCTGCTGTGTGCACAGTAACATGCTGGACACACCGGGGCAGTCGCTCTAATGGTTGCTATGGGCAGCAGCCCGCTTTCCTCTGTGGGTGCACAATGCACGGAATAGCAGCGCCAACATGCAGAGGGTGAGATGAATGGCTGGGACGTTGTCACTCGGGGCAGCCCTGTAAAGAGGGTGCCAGATATCACAGCGGCAGCACTTTCCCTCTGCATCTCCAGCCTGGCAATAACAGAAAGCTCTGGACACTGCCAACCCGGAAGACGCCCCCAGACAGAATTACATAACACCACCCCACCACCACCGAACAACCAATTTCCTCCCAAACTAGACAGCCACATCCATCATGCAGCCTCTACCCCCGTGAATACGGTAGTCCTGCAGAGAAGGGCAGCCGCAGCGGGGGAGAAAGACAGCACCAGATGACTCGCATTCACCTATTGCGATCCAAGCAATAGAGGTCCTGTCATCCAGAGCCCATCTGTCTCCACTAGAGTGCCGCTGCTCTGTTACTAATACTATTACTACTTCCTGTCTGATCTGAGAATCAGGAAGTTCCGAGCAAGCGGCGGCACCGTAGAGGAGACAGATGAGTTTCGGATGATGGGACCTCTATCGCTTCTATCACAGATAGGTGAGCGGGCATTTGTCATCTGCTGCTATCATTCCTGCCCGCTGCAGCTGTGGTTCTCTGTGGGAAGGGAGGGAGGAGTGGGCAGCAGCAGAGCACACAGTAGCAGGAGAGGGACCCAGGAGGACAGCCCGGCTCTGAACACAGTCAGCAGCGGGCGGCGTCCTTTGACAGGAAGGCGAAGGCTGGATTATGTGCTGATGGGGCCCCTTTGACTCTGAATGGGGCCTCAAGCGACTGCTTCTGTTGCCTGGTCAGTAATCCGGCCATGCTCTGCTGCAGAGATGCAGGGGTTTTAACTCTGGCAATAAAGCTGAAGAGGATTGTTAAACAAAAGAAGGTAAAAAAAGAGACTTCAGAGTCTCTTTAAGCTGACCATGTACTGCCACGCTTCCATGTCCTCCTGCGGGGGTGAAAACTGCTGATCACCACTGAAAGATGTCGAAAAACTGCCAAATGCTTTTCTGCACTGTTGCAGAAAAGCATTTGAGTGAGAAGCCACGCAACGCTCATGTTGACTGGGCCTTAAAAGTTTGAGACAAAGGAATACTTTAAAGGCAACTGAGCACCACTAACTGATTATTTTAAAATGAACCCTCCTATATGAAAGGTTCTGAATGGAGTGAGTGTGCTGCTTGGGGGGTATGGGGTGAGTTGCATTACTTACCTTATTACTTAGGGTGTCTCAGCACTAGTCAGAGCTAGACCTCTACAAACAAGTTTACTTTTACAGTTTACTTGTGGTTACAGAGGATACAGGTACCGTACAGTGACTGCTTTCAAGTGCTGCCAAGTATTTTGGAAATTTACATTCTGTGACAGGTTCACTTGAAATAACAAGTGCATAAAAGAAACTGCCTCATTAGATGCCGGTACACCTGAAAACCTACAGCACAGAACAGAAGTTCAGCAGGTCAGCCGCTGTAGGAGTGTATTGTGAAATTCGAGGGAGATATTTATGTGACAGGAACACTATTTCTATATGCCTATTGTACACATGACAAGTTCTTTGGATATTTCTCAGTTTTTACTTAAATTAAAAATAGAGGTAGCTAAGGCTGCTTACACACAGGGACGTTACAGGCGCACGTTAGTGCAGCCTGTAACACTCCCCCAATGTACAGCAATGTAACACAAGTGGGCTGTTCACACTGCCCACGTTGCGTTACATGTAACGCTGCACGTTCTGCCGAAAGTGCAGCATACCATAGCGTTACAGCGGCTTAAGCCGCTTTAGACTGTTTGCACATGCTCAGTCATGTTGGGGAGGAGCGGAGAGCGGCCAGGCACATGGCTAATTAATATTCACTGCACGCTGTGACGTGCAGTGTTTACTTCCTGGTGCGGCCGCTCTGTGCGGCGATTGGCCGGCGGGACCACGTGATGCCGCATGCGTCCAAGAGTACGCATCACGGACGCCAGAGTGAGCTGCACAACGTGGCTCACTCTGACGTCCACATCGAAGAGCACCAGGCCTTGCGTTAGGTGCACGTTATGCGACCTTAACGTAGCACCTCATGCAACGTCTTGGTGTGCAAGTAGCCTAAAAGCAAGTTTTGATTGTATACACATACAGGATGAAGGGCAGAGCCACATTTATCTACGTTTACCTTAACACTCCTTTCTTTATCAGGAATTAGGGATGGTCAATGAGATGCAAATAATTTCGAGTTGATGCAGTATTATGCAAAACTTGAATGCAAAATAATGCAGCTTGAACATGAACCAAATCAAATCTTGCTGAGGTAAAATTTGATTGACATGCAGAAGAAGAATCACACACAACTTGGGAGGTGCAGGACCAGAGCAGTAATCCACATAAATCCAAGAGATCCGCACACTCACTGTAGACCAAGTCCTCTTTTTAGGCCCCATTCACACCTAACAATGAAAACACAAGCATTTTGCGTTTCTGTGCGCTGTTTTTTTACCCCTCCTGGTGCTCCAATGCACACTGCATTTTTGTAAAAAGCGATTTTCAGAGCGGTTTTGAAATTCACTCCTTGATGCAAGTCAGGAAGTGAACTCTTTGACAATGCATTTATTCTTAAAAACATGAACACAATCGCTGCACAAAGCGATTTTGTGAGCGGTTTGCGTTTTTCCTATACCTTCCATTATAGCAAAAATGGTACAGGCAGTGCTTTGCTGAGCGGATCGGAAATGAACCGCCCAGCTGTGAACTTTCTCATAGGGAATCATTGCACATGCATTTTGTGGGCGATTTTTAAAAATCACCTGTGCTTGAAAAAAGGCAGAAAACGCCCCTAGTGTGAACGAGCCCTTATTCAAAGATCATGACACAATTCCATTCCCTACACCAACGATTTGATTTGGGGCCCCGGAAGGGTCCCCTTTGTAAAGGTAACAACACAGAATAGGCCAGGGCCCCGAAACGAATTGTTGGTCTATGGAATGGAATTGTGTCACGATCTTTGAATAAAACGTGGACTTGGTCTACAATGAGTGTGTGGATCTCTTGGATTTGTGTAACATTTTATTGGTCCATTTTCAAGCTGTATAAATTTGCATATAACATTTGCATAATCCTGCATCAGCTCAAAATTATTTGTACCTTATTGACCATCCCTATCAGGGATGCCAACTTAACTTCTACATTTCCAGCCAGGACATGAGGTCCTAAAAATCTGGACAGCTACATTTTTCTTATGGACAGAGTCAGCAGCATGCTCTGTGGAGTAAATGTTGGTGGAGCTATGTCATTCTTTTTTTTTTCTTTTGTCACTGCCTATTTGTGCAGCATTAATAGATATATGATCCTTTATGTTACTCCCCCACAAACACAGATCTTGTGCATTACAAATTTACTGAGTCTTGCAGTGCATAGCCGATGTCTGTCTCATAAATGCCCAGATCTATTGGTAATAGCAACAACATGTGATAACCTTTTGCTGAACCTTGTCCCTGCCTATGCATGCACCACCAGTACAGTCAACAAAGTGCCACAGACAGCTCAAAAGACCTTCCCCTCAGGACCCAGACCTGTCACATAAATATCCCACTTCACCCCAGGATCAGACCAGAAGACACCTCTAGGGCTACCTCAGTACTCACTACAGTGTATTTTCATACCTCATCTCTATTAACAGATATGCAGTGTAAAGCCACAGGCAGAGGTTCAGGTATTCCTTCCTTCTCCCAGCTGGATGATGGTTGGACAGACCTGGGACCTGGCAGCTGGCTGCTGGCTGCTGCAGCACATACAAGACAAGTCAGAGAAGGGGCATACCAGGCCAAACCTCCTATGTTGGGGAAGAAACTGGAGCTGAGTGGCTCTCTAGAGCTGGCACTGAAGTGAAAAAGGGGGACTAGAGCTGGGGGAACCTGCTTGCAAGTCCTTCCTTATTGCTAGGGTTGCTCGTCAGATTCTGCGGAATGGAGATTTCCGCGATTCCGGTCAGAAATTGGCAATTCCGTTCCGGTGAGCTGAAATGGAAAAGCTATAGCGGTAATCGGAAAAAACGGAATTTCTATGCGGAATTCCGTCGGAATTTAATCAGAAGCGTGTAAAAGCTGCATTAACCAATCAGAAGGATCGGAAGGGATAGACCCATCACAGATGCTTAAAACATGCTGATTTCTGCATTAAAAATTGAATTTCTGCACCAATTACAGTCTTAACAAAAACCAACCCATCCTACGTTAGCAACCAGCTCCTAGCTTCCTATCATCAGCTATCCCACCCATTTTGTATATAAGAGAGGTGTGACAGTCACGAAGCTTGTGGGTTTCAGTCTGGTGTTGGAGAGAGGAGAGACAGACCCATATTAGTTGTTTCAACATAAAACAATAGTCTTTTTAAAGAATGTATATAAAACAAAAGTCTTTTTAAAGACTGTGAAAGAGAATCAGATTGAGTGTGAGCTATTAGTAGTAGCTGGGTGTATTTGTGAGAGAGTGACCGTAGATTGTTAGTTTGAGTGATAGATTGTAGTGTAGTGTGTTAGTAGTTGCTGTGTGGAGACTCTGGAGAGAGGGTTAGACAGAGCCAGCCAGGCCGCAGGCTTAGTGTTTGACAGAGTGAGAGAGTTAGGTGATTGATTAATTGAGTGTAGTGCCATTTTTTTTTCTAAGTTAATTTTTTTTTCTTTAATTTGTTTTTGATTTATTTTCTTTATTTCATTCCCTTATTTTCTTATCTGTTGTTTAGTTCAAGTTAGGTGGATTTAATTTACTTTGGTTCTGTTGCTCATACCCCTTCCCCAATAAAGTTTTTGGCCCCAAAACAATGGAGTGAGAGGAGCAGCAATTTCCTGACACTCCTGAAAGAAAATGGAGTGATGGTGGTGTTGGTGGATCACGTCAAGTACGTGATCAGGTTGATTGTGGTAGCAGGAAGTGTTCCGCCCTGATCAGAGATGTCTTCCCTGTGTTCGCACGCAGGAAAATTTTGACAGAGCAGCAGGCGAACAGAGTAGTTGATTATTTCAATCAGGAACCCTCTACCCAGTGTGAGGAACTTGAAGCTAGTGGCAGCAGCACCAGTAGTGGCCAGGTTCCTCATGACCAGAACCCGACCGCAGCTGCTTCTCTTGATGAGGTTGCTTCCTCCCAGTACTCTACTCGTGAATTAAAGCACATCTATGTCGATGAGAGAGATGTGCAGAAGGATTGGGATGAGGCATTGGAGGCAGAGGCATATCTGGGTAATATGGCGCCTTTGGCAAACAATGAATTTGCGTCCCCCCAACCCAATATTAAAAATGCCCCGTAACATAAATTGAGTAGCCATGCCCCCCTAGATATTACAATTAATAGCCATGTGACTGAAAATTAAATAAATATAAATAAATAGTCCACATTCTTCCTGATAAATGAATAAAGTAGTCACATGCTTCTGGATAAAAGGATCAATCAGATACACACCTGCAGTTAAATTAATTAAGTAACCATGTGACTCACAATTAAAAAAATTACATACCCAAGTGCATCAACATAAAATAATTAAGTAGCCAAGTAGGGAGCATCTAGGTGCTGGGTGGGGTGACAGGGAGCATCTAGGTGCTCGGTTGGTGCGTGGGAGGGAGCATCTAGGTGCTGGATGTGGTGGGCGGGGGGGGGGGAGCATCTAGGTGTTGGGTGGGTGAGAGCATCTAGGTGTTGGGTAGCTTGGAGCATTTAGGTGCTGAGTGGGAGGGAGCATCTAGGTGCTGGGTGAAGTGTCACGGGAGGGAGCATCTATGTGCTAGGTAAAAGCATCCAGATGCTAGGTGGGGTGGGAGGAAGCAACTAGGTGGTGGGTGGGAGCATCCAGATGCTGGCTGGGGTGGGAGAGAGTATCTGGATGCTGGCAGGGAACATCTGGGTGCTGGCTGGGGTGGGAGAGAGTATCTGGATGCTGGCTGGGAACATCTGGGTGCTGGCTGGGGTGGGTGGGACAATCTGGATCCTGGCTGGGAACATCTGGGTGGTGGCTGGGGTAGGTGGGACAATCTGGGTGCTGGCTGTGGTGGGAGGATGGCAACATTAGGGTGGTGGCTGGGGTGGGTACAACTGGTTGTTGGCTGGGGTGGGCACAACTGGGTGCTGGTTGGGGTGGGCACAACTGGGTGCTGGCTGGGGGTGATAGGAGGATGTGAAATATCTGGTTGCTGGCTGTGGTTGGGTGGGCACATCTGGGTTCTGGCTGGGGTGGGCATCGGGGGCACAGTAAAAGATAACAAGCAAAACAAGTGAATAGTACACAGCAAATGAATGGGATTATATACTAACAGTCACATGTTGAGATTCTCTGCCGGGGACACCAGTACTAGCTTTGGTTCTTGATACAATTCTGCTGCATCCTGGCGTGGATGTGACTTCTCCCTGCGGTTGTGCTGCAGGCTGCTGTGATCCCATAGGCAGCCACAGAGACTCCCAGCAAGCACCCTTCTGACTGCTGAAGTGAGGCAGTGCACCGATAGGGAAACCGCTCCAGCCACTGACTGAGCCACTGCCTTCTTATAGGGTGCACACTACCTGCCCATACACTACCCATCCGTGCACTTCGCATGCAGGAAGTGATCAGTTACTTCTGCATTTGAACTGCTCCACGTGCGCGGGTGACGTGCGCCTCTCTCCGGGATCCACCGATCTGATCTGGTCTGAGAGGAGAGGGGCAGCGGGGACTGGAGGCTGCAGTGGTGGAGGTCCCCGCAGCATCTGTAGTTGCCATAGCAACGTCAGTGCCGCTCGATGTCTAGTATCCCCGATCCCCCTCCTGATTGGCTGCATACGTGATGGAGGTGGGAGGGGAGACTAAAGGAGAAAACAGTGTGTGGATGTAGCTGGCAGCTGCAGGCACCGGAGCGGTTAGGTGACATGGAGGTGCTGCACGGCAAGCTGCCTGTCACAGTATATGTCACACACGGTCCCTCGGCCTCTCCTCTCCTTCTGCGGGTGCCGGTTCATGAGTAGCCAATAGTGCTGGCGGTGAGCCAGCTACTACACAAAAAGCGGTGCTTAATTGCTTTCTGAGGATTTGCCCCCCCCTCCCAGGGTGAGTGACAAAGGGTGCCTCTGGCAGGTGCCCTATGTGCACCCCTATAGATCCGCCTCTGATTGGAGGAGACCATGGAATCAAGGTCCTAAGAAGTGGTGGGTTCTGTGGTGACAGAAATGGCCCCTGTGTTTTATTCATCTAGTAATCCATCACAACTGGGAGCTTGTGTCACCACCACCAATCAACATCACCAGTCAACTACAGAGGTGTTTCGTGGCCAGGTGGAGGGTCCAGAAGAGTCACTTATGGGTTCCAGTGCTTTGGTTGAACTGGATGATGAGGTAGCTGATCCAACATGGTCGCCATCTAGTGGGTTAGGCACTAGCAGGCGTGAGCAGCATGGAGAAACAGAGCAGACGGTTGGCCAGCAGCCTGCAAGTGCTTTTCCATCTGTCAGTACCCACCAGTCCAATGCTGAGCATCGACGTGCTAGAACAGGTCGCACCACTGCTCCACGTGCACGCATGGAATTATTTTACTGTTCTGGAAGAGGATGAATGTAGGGCAGTCTGTTCTGTGTGTCGTAAATCAGTGAGCAGAGGAAAATCGGGCACCGGGTTCGGCACTTCAGGGCTGATAAGCCATATGCGCAACCACCACAGACGGGAGTTCAAATATGTAAAGAATTACAATAAGATGGGTGGTGGAAAAGCAGCAGCAACAGGCCCCTCCTCTTCTTTTTCTACTCGTCGTGTCCATATCCAACCTGCATCCCAATCTACTTCAAATCCCTCTGCATGCCAGGCTGGAAGAGGGCTCAAGACCTCGGCAAGCACCTCATCATCACCCTTGTTGGTTTCCTCTGAATCACCAGTGTTCCAGCGTCAGGCTTCTGTGCCAGAAATGTTGCAGAGGAAGCGGATGCTCTCTGCAAGTGATCCTTTTGTTGTAAAAAATAATGCACTCCTGGCAAGGCTGTTGGGCCAACAGCTACTGCCCTACCAGTTTGTGGACTGTGCCCCCTTCCACAGACTGATGAACAGTGTTGCTCCACAATGGCGGATCCCCGGCCACTATTATTTTGACAGGATTGCTATCCCTGCCCTTCACCAGCACATTGTGGAATTGTGTCGGCCGGTCTATGGATCACGCAATCAGTGGCAAGGCGCACTTTACTATGGATGGCTGGAGCAGCAGGCATGGGCAGGGAAAGTATCTAACTGTTAATGCCCATTGGGTCACCCTCCATGGTGCTGCTAAGGAGAGTGCAAGATCTGGGGCTTCCCAGCTGGTGGTGCCACCACGTGGGTTGAAGGGGAGGCCTGTTCTACTTCCCTCTGCTACCTGTTCTGTCCAAGGCCAGTCCGCCATTGCTGAGCCTCCCAGCAAGTGATCCCGCTCCTACACTGGTCTGCAGCACCATCGATGCCAAGCAGTGCTGAAACTCGACTCCATGGACGAGAACAGGCAAACCAGAGCTGTAATCCTTGCAGCCTTACAGGATCAGATTCGGCGGTGGCTTTCCCCCCGAAAACTGGAGACAGGTGTAGTGGTGTCTGATAATGGTGCCAACATGCTGGCCGCCATTTCTGAAGGTGGCTACACTCACTTACCTTGCTTGGCCCACGTCTTCAACCTTGTAGTCCAAAAATGTTTACGAACTTTTGATGGGTTGAAGGACGCTGTGGCCTCAGCACGAAAAGTGTCAGCCAACATCCGTCGCTCCGCAACCGAAACCGCAGCCTTAAAACTGCTGCAGCGCCGCCATAGCTTGCCGCAGCACATGCTTATTTCTGATTATCAGACGCGGTAGAACTCCACCCTCCACATGCTGGAGAGGTTGTGGGAGCAGCGAATGGCAGTCAGGCTATACCTGTCTCAGACATCTTCCTCCAGAACAGGGCTACAGGACTACATTACTGGGGACCAGTGGCAGCTGATTGGACAGGTGTGCAAAGTCTTGGAGCAAGTTGAGCAGGCAACAAAATTGGTCAGTGAGGAGCACTGCAGCATATCATAAGTGCTCCCTATTGTCTTCATGCTGGACAAGGCTCTTGACAAAGTGCTCAGACAGGGGGAGGAAGCGTTACTGAACAGTGGTCAGTCAAGTGGGGGAGTGAGTATGTCAGAATTTTAGCAGTTCTATTTATGGAGGAAAAACTGTCATATGTATAGGTTTTAAGTTTTAATGTTCTATGCAAATTTCATTGTAAACTGTAAAGTTAGAGTACTTTATATTGCTCTGTGACATCTCAGCATATTCCAAGCAGTGAAACTCATAATTGGATTATTCTAGTTACAAGAAGCCACAACATTCTTTGTTTATGTCAAGGTTAGACTGCCAAGTAAGACAGAATGCTAGTTTAAAAGTCACATTACTTTATATACAGTATATTTATATATATATACATATATATATATATATATATATATATATATATATATATATATATATATATATATATATATATATATATATATATATACAGTGGCTTGTATTCGGCCCCCTTGACGTTTTCCATATTTTGTCACATTACTGCCACAAACATGAATCCATTGTATTGGAATTCCACGTGAAAGACCAATACAAAGTGGTGTACACGTGAGAAGTGGATAGAAAATCATACATGATTCCAAACATTTTTTAGAAATAAATAACTGCAAAGTGGGGTGTGCATAATTATTCGGCCCCCTGAGTCAATACTTTGTAGAATAACCTATTGTTGCAATTACAGCTGCCAGTCTTTTAGGGCAGGGGTCCCCAACCACCGGGCCGCGACCCACTGCCGGTCCATTGGCAGTCTCCTACCGGGCCGCGGCGTGTCTGGCCTCTCGGCCCTCCCCCCGCGGCCACCGCTCCTGTTACCTTATGAGCGGCGGCCGCTTCCTTCCTCATAGTCCCCCAGGCGCCGCTCCCCTCTTATCGGCAGGATCTTACAGCAGCGCGTATTGCGACTGCTGTAAGGAAGGGAAGGTAGCGCATCAGCGGCTTCCTGTAGCGGCGATATGCATCGCCGTTACCATGGGAACCGCTGACGCGCTTCCTTCCCTCCTTACAGCAGTCGCAATACGCGCTGCTGTAAGATGCTGCCGATAAGAGGGGAGTGGCGCCTGGGGGACTATAAGGAAGGAAGCGGCCGCCGCTCATAAGGTAACAGGCGCGCGGCCGTTTGGGGAGAGGGGCACTACCAACACACCCACCCATACTAGGGCGCTACACTGGGCACTCACCTAGCTATACTGGGGCGCCATACTGGGGAACTATACTAGCCATACTGGGGCGCTATACTGGGGCAAAATACTAGCTATACTGGGGCACTATACCGGCTGCACTGGGCACTATACTAGCTATACTGGGGCACTATACTGGCTGTACTGGGCACTGTACTAGCTATACTGGGGCACTATACTGGCTGTACTGGGCACTGTACTAGCTATACTGGGGCACTATACTGGCTGTACTGGGCACTGTACTAGCTATACTGGGGCACTATACTGGCTGTACTGGGCACTATACTGGCTGTACTGGGGCACTATACTGGGCACCATACTCGCTGTACTGGGCACTATACTAGCTATACTGGGGCACTATACTGGCTGTACTGGGCACTATACTAGCTATACTGGCTGTACTGGGCACTATACTAGCTATACTGGGGCACCATACTGGCTGTACTGGGCACTATACTAACTATACTGGGCACTATACTAGCTATACTGGGGCACTATACTGGCTACACGGGGCACTATACTGGCTATACTGGAGCACTATACTGGCTATACTGGGGCACTATACTAGCTATACTGGGGCACTATACTAGCTATACTGGGGCACTATACTGGCTACACGGGGCACTATACTGGCTATACTGGAGCACTATGCTGGCTATACTGGGGCACTATACTAGCTATACTGGGGCACTATACTGGCTATACTGGGGCACTATACTGGCTATACTGGGGCACTATACTGGCTATACTGGGGCACTATACTGGCTATACTGGGGCACTATACTGGCTATACTGGGGCAACTATACTAGCCATACTGGGGCAACTAAACTCCCTGTCTCCCTATACTGGGGAAACAACCCCCCCCCCAACCCACTGCATATGACACTGTCCACTAGGTCGCGCATCGCTGACGACCCCTCCCCCCAAACACCCCCCCCCCCCCCCCGGTCCCCAGAGAAAAATTTGGTCAGAAAGCGGTCCCCGAGCCGGAAAAGGTTGGGGACCCCTGTTTTAGGGTATGTCTCTACCAGCTTTGCACATCTAGAGACTGAAATCCTTGCCCATTCTTCTTTGCAAAACAGCTCCAGCTCAGTCAGATTAGATGGACAGCGTTTGTGAACAGCAGTTTTCAGATCGTGCCACAGATTCTCAATTGGATTTAGATCTGGACTTTGACTGGGCCATTCTAACTCATTAGCAGTCATCAGGCTATATATATATATATATATATATATATATATATATATATATATATATATATATATACAGTGGCTTGCAAAAGTATTCGGCCCCCTTGAAGTTTTCCACATTTTGTCACATTACTGCCACAAACATGAATCAATTTTATTGGAATTCCACGTGGTAGACCAACACAAAGTGGTGTGCACGTGAGAAGTGGAACATAAATCATACATGATTCCAAACATTTTTTACAAGTCAATAACTGCAAAGTGGGGTGTGCGTAATTATTGAGCCCCCTTTGTTCTGAGTGCAGTCAGTTGCCCATAGACATTGCCTGAATAGTGCTAATGACTAAATAGAGCGCACCTGTGTGTAATCTAATGTCAATACAAATACAGCTGCTCTGTGATGGCCTCAGAGGTTGTCTAAAAGAATATTGGGACCAACAACACCATGAAGTCCAAAGAACACACCAGACAGGTCAGGGATAAAGTCATTGAGAAATTTAAAGCAGGCTTAGGCTGCAAAAAGATTTCCAAAGCCTTGAACATCCCACGGATCACTGTTCAAGCGATCATTCAGAAATGGAAGGAGTATGGCACAACTGTAAACCTACAAAGACAAGGCCGTCCACCTTAACTCACAGGCCGAACAAGAAGAGCGCTGATCAGAAATGCAGTCAAGAGGCCCATGTTGACTCTGGACGAGCTCCAGAGATCTACAGCTCAGGTGGGGGAATCTGTCCATAGGACAACTATTAGTTGTGCACTGCACAAAGTTTGCCTTTATGGAAGAAAGCCATTGTTAACAGAAAAGCATAAGAAGTCCCGTTTGCAGTTTGCCACAAGCCATGTGGGGGACACAGCAAACATGTGGAAGAAGGTGCTCTGGTCAGATGAGACCAAAATGTAACTTTTTGGCCAAAATGCAAAGCGCTATGTGTGGCGGAAAACTAACACTGCACATCACTCTGAACACACCATCCCCACTGTCAAATATGGTGGTGGCAGCATCATGCTCTGGGGGTGCTTCTCTTCAGCAGGAACAGGGAAGCTGGTCAGAGTTGATGGGAAGATGGATGGAGCCAAATACAGGGCAATCTTGGAAGAAAATCTCTTAGAGTCTGCAAAATACTTGAGACTGGGGCGGAGGTTCACCTTCCAGCAGGACAATGACCCTAAGCATAAAGCCAGGGCAAGAATAGAATGGTTTAAAACAAAACATATCCATGCTTTAGAATGGCCCAGTCAAAGTCCAGATCTAAATCCAATCAAGAATCTGTAGCAAGATCTGAAAACTGCTGTTCACAAACGTTGTCCATCTAATCTGACTGAGCTGGAGCTGTTTTGCAATGAAGAATGGGCAAGGATTTCAGTTTCCAGATGTGAAAAGCTGGTAGAGACATACCCTAAAAGACTGGCAGCTGTAATTGCAGCAAAAGGTGGTTCTACAAAATATTGACTCAGGGGGCTGAATAATTACGCACATCCCACTTTGCAGTTATTGATTTGTAAAAAATGTTTGGAATCATGGACAATTTTCGTTCCACTTCTCACGTGTACACCACTTTGTATTGGTCTTTCACGTGGAATTCCAATAAAATTGATTCATGTTTGTGGCAGTAATATGACAAAATGTGGAAAACGTCAAGGGGGCCGAATACTTTTGCAAGCCACTGTATATATATACATATATATATATATATATATATATATATATATATATATATATATATATATATATATATATATATATATATATAAACACACACACATTTGTTCAATTATTACACATAAATATTATTCATCTAAATATTAACCACTTGCCGACCGCGCACTCATACCGCGCGTCGGCAAAGTGGCAGCTGCAGGACCAGTGACGCAGTTCTGCGTCGCCGGCTGCAGGCTAATTAATCAGGAAGCAGCCGCTCACGCGAGCGGCTGCTTCCTGTCAATTCACGGCGGGGGGCTCCGTGAATAGCCTGCGGGCCGCCGATCGCGGCTCGCAGGCTAAATGTAAACACAAGCGGAAATAATCCGCTTTGTTTACATTGTACGGCGCTGCTGCGCAGCAGCGCCGTAAGGCAGATCGGTGATCCCCGGCCAATCAGCGGCCGGGGATCGCTGCCATGTGACACGGGACAGCCTGTCACTGGCTGCACAGGACGGATATCGTCCTGTGCAGCCCAGATCACCAGGGGGGACAGGGAGGAGAGGGAGGGGGGGGAATCTCGCCGCGGAGGGGGGCTTTGAGGTGCCCCCCCCCCCGCAACACCCATCAGGCAGGAGCGATCAGACCCACCCAGCACATCATCCCCCTAGTGGGGAAAAAAGGGGGGCGACCTGGTCGCTCTGCCTGCACACTGATCTGTGCTGGGGGCTGCACAGCCCACCCAGCACAGATCAGCTAAAACAGTGCTGGTCCTTAAGGGGGGGTAAAGGGTGGGTCCTCAAGAGGTTAATAATCAATACAGTTCTTCTAAAGAAAGAAATAGTTATTGTTAAACCCTATATAATATAATTTAATACTTTGAAATGTAAAAGCTGGTGATGCTTTGAGACAGTAAAACATTCTCGTGAGATTGTTATGATTCTGGAGGGTTGTTGACGTGTTCTAGTCTTAGCATAGCTGATAACAAATGATGTTTTGGTAACAGGCCTTTTAAAAAAATATAAAACAAGTGGTTTTCCCAATTAGTTAAAGATGATTCAATGATGCCACCGGGCAGTTTCATAGTCTTATAAAATTTATATTATTAATACAGATTGTTATGAAAGGCTGACATCTGCCGGTTGAAGTTATTATATTTATACATAAGAAAGGCAAATATATAGAACATGATTTTACATTATTAAGATTTAATATGCAAATATTTCTTATATGATTAATTGTTTTAAGAAGAATTATATAATAAGCTTTATATTTAAATAAGTATTTTAGAAGCCCTGTGTGCTTCAATAAGCCTTAAATTGCTGAAGGCTCTTACAGGTCTGTGTACAGTGTTATAGTGTCAACCTGACCTGGAAAGTACAAACACATTCTAAAAACTAATTAGCAGAAGGGGATATTATCAAAAATGTGTCATAAATGACATTGTTTAATGTTTTTGGAAGTGAATGTCTGGGTCAAAAAAGTCAACCAGCAGACAAGATGGCTGATGACGTCCATTTTTAATTAACTGCGTCAGAAATGACCTGATTAGAATGTGTAAAAAATTGCAAACCTACGTAGATTCTAACAGTTAAGATAATTAAGGTATTCAAAACAAAAAAAAGTGTTATGGGTATTTTAAATGTCAAAGATAGCGAGCTACTCATGGAAGCTTTAGCCAATCAGAACCTGGGATTCAGGGAAAGTCCAGATTAGGCAGCCATATTGCATACAACCCCTATAAAAGTAGGAGCTGAAAGCTCATAGTTTGCAGAAGCCCAACAATCTCCTGAGAAGACACATGAGGCAGAAGCTACCTTCCCACAAGTGGCTCTAGATGCTGACAGAGAAGGGGTAATATGCTTAATATTCTGGTGATTTACTTTATTAATTTTTCAGCATTAAAGAGACTCTGTAACAAAATGTTGAGCCTTATTTCATCTATCCAATAAGTTCCTATACCTGTTCTAATGTGGTCTGTCTTACTGCAACCTTTTCTAGTTGCACTGTCTCTGTAATAAATCGTATCTTCTTTCCTCTGTCGGCTCTGTTGGGATCAGGCTGGAATGTGTGGAATGTGCAGCACTGCTTGTCATTGGCAGAAGCTTTACACACCCTCTCCAAGCTCTGCATGAGTCACACAGTAAGCTAGTTCTCAGCCTATGATACTCTGGTTAGAAGCCAAGTCTTTTGTTTGTAAACAAACAAAACTGTTAATTACAAGCCAGGATTGCAGCAGGGAGTGGCAGAAACAGCACAGAGGGGCCCAGGAGAACATAATGAAGAGAATGGTATGCTTTTTATTGTAAGAATTTTAGAGTACAGATTCTCTTTAAGTTCTGTTAAGCTGTTAGCAAGAAGTTTTTTTTAGAAGTTATTTTTTATGCTATTTCTTTAAGAAGATTACTACAAGTTTTACACAGCTACTAGATACAACTACTGATACAGATGAGACTACTTTTCTACATAGCACAACTGCTATATTCCTTTTTCAATGTACTTGGAAGATTGATGAACACTTGGCTATAAAGGCCTTGATGAGATGGAATACTGTTAGAAGGACGCTACTTGGAACTATTCAGATTTTGTATATATGATGCTGTATGATAAGCAAATACATTTTTTTATATAAAATCCTATACTGAGTGCTCTGATTAATTTCAAGGTATACCGTCAATCTATAATTACTGTTATAGAAGGTTCAGACCCCACTATGCCGGATTTATATGATAGCAACGCTTTAAGGGCTGGTTTAAGGGCTGGTCCTTTACTGAGTTAGCAATCATGCAAGAACCGCTCAGGTTTTTGACAAGTAAGCATGCTCAAGTCCTGATTGAGGAGACAGGGCTTGTGGAAGCAGAAGAGCCCATTGTGCGGGGGTGGTAAGAAGATTCTGATGTGGAGCTGGAGCATGAAAACCGTTCTGACAGCCAGGAAGAGGTGATTAATGCAAACATCTCTTCCCTATGGCTGCGCATATGCTCCAGTGCCTCCGTAAGGACCTCCGGATTAAAACTCTAAAATCAAGGCTCGACATGTGGGTGGCCACCATCTTAGATCCCCGGTAGAAGGGGAAAATGCGGCAGTTCATTCCCCCCTCCAAGGCAGACGCCAGAATGAGCCACATCCGGGATGCCCTTCTTTGTTGGGTAGAAGATGCGTTTCCTGCACCTGTATCCCAGGCCCAAGCTACCAAGCCTCATCATACTCCGCAAAGGTCTCGTGGTCCCACTCCCAGCAGCAGCACCAATAGCCAATCTGTGAACCTGCTGAGTATGCTGAAGGAATCTTATCAGCCAATGCCAGATACTCCTTCTAGTAGCAGCACCACCAGCGGGCAAAGTAGTCACCCCCAGCGGCTGGCCTGTATGGTGAATGATTACTTGGGGTCGGCTAGTGCTCCAGACAATATGGAGAGTAATGATGAGAGTATTGGACAAAACAACTGGATACCTGGCCTGCACTCGCTCAGTATGCACTGGAGGTTCTTGCATGCCCCGCCGCCAGTGTTCTTTCTGAGTGAGTATTTAGTCCTGCAGGTGGGGTGGTCACCGACCAACAAACCCATCTGTCCAAAGACAATGTTGACATACTAACGTTCATTAAAATGAATGAGTCATAGATCAGTGGATCAGTGATAATTACAAGTCCCCTCTCACTGATTCATGATGAAGATTAGACAGACTAAATTAAAAGGTTGCTGTTTTTCAAGCCTAAAATGGTCTCCCTCGCAAACTCTGCTGCATATTTTTGCATTTTAAGATCATAAAAATGCAGCTTTTGCAGCTGTCTGACGTTATATTCTACCCTAACCCTATGCTTTTGGCCTACAACTTCTCCTGCTGCTCCCAAAAAAAAAATGATGACTGCTGTGAAACCACCTCTAGGTCCCATGGCCTACGACAACTCCTGCTGCTCCAAACAAAAATTGGAATGATTGCCGTGGAACCACCTCTAGGTCCCATGGCCTACGACAACTCCTGCTGCTCCAAACAAAAATTGTAATGACTGCCGTGGAACCACCTCTAGGTCCCATGGCCTACGACAACTCCTGCTGCTCCCAAAAAATTGTAATGAGCGCCGTGAAACCACCTCTAGGTCCCATGGCCTACGACAACTCCTGCTGCTCCAAAAAAAATTTTTTTAATCAGGATTGTGATTCAGCCACCACCAAAGCCAACGTTATAAGCAGGACTGCCAGGGAACTGGTATTTGTTTAAAAGGAAACATCCATTAGGTTCCCTTTAACATTGTGGAAATGGTTCGGCCGGAATGCAGAATTCCGCAGAATACCGCGGGGATCCGCCGGAATGTAGCGGTGACAGAATTTCGTTACAGCGGAATGCGGAATTACCGCGATATCGAAAATCACCTGTTCCGATCATCCCTACTCATTGCAAGTGCTAGTCAAGGAGAAGGGGTTTTGCAATGCACACACGTACTAACGGTTCAGGCTGAGTACCTGCTTATTAGGCTAAGCACCTACTTGTAATGTGCACTCTAAAGTGACTAGCAAGATGGTCAGTCTCATTTTACAAAGAATTTAATGGACCAACGACAGTTGGCAGCCCTGCTATTTTTACACCATAATGTAAGACAACTTATAGCAAGCTGTGAAGCACAGCTTTTGGTCTTCTGGTCCATGGAGGTCTCACTTTTACAAGTAAACCCTAACTGTTAAGGCAGCCATACACTGGTCGATGTGCCATCAGATCGACCAGCTGACAGATCCCTATCTGATCGAATCTGATCAGATAGGGATCGTATGGCTGCCTTTACTGCAAACAGATTGTGAATCGATTTCAGCCTGAAACCGATCACAATCTGTTCAGCTGCTCCTGCCGCCTGTCCTCCCCCCGCGCATACATTACCTGAGGCTGGCTCCCGGGCATCTTCTCCACGCTGCACCGCTCTGTTCTTGCTCCATCTCGGCGCTTCCTGTGTCACTCCGTGACCAGGAAGTTCAAATAGAGCGCCCTCTATTTGAACTTCCTGGGTCACTGCAGTGACCCAGGAAGCGCCGGGATGGAGCGGGTGCAGCGCTGAGAAGATGCGGAGAAGACGCCCGGGAGCCCGCATCAGGTAATGTATTTTTCATCGGATCGGCCGCCGCTAGCGACGCGCACTTTACCCGCGGGCGATCGAGGGTAATTTCCCGCACGGCGCGATCGACGGACCGATCCGATTTCGGGAGGAAATCGGATCGTCGGCGGCGTTTACCGCGAACGATTGGCAGCAGATTCGATCCCAGGATCGAATCTGCTGTCGAAACGGCCGGGAATCGGGCCAGTGTATGGCCACCTTTAGAATAGTGAAATATACAGTAAGTAAACAGTCCAGCCAGTGTTCTAACAGATAAGGCTGCTTAATAGGGCTTGTTCACACTAAGAACGATTTTTCTCTTTTTTAAGCGCTGGAGATTTTAAAAATCACCTTAAAAGCGCTAGTGCAATGGTCACTTATGTGAGTGTTCTCACATAAGCAAGCCGCTTTCTATTGAATCGCAAACGCGGCTCCTGCATCATTTTCTGAGTGTTTGTGTTCAATAGAAAGTATAGGGAAATCACAAATCGCAAATTTACCGAGCGCTTTAATGAACAAATACATTGTATTTTTTTCATTTCCGGGTCAAAGAGTTCAGTTCCTGACTAACGTTGGGTGACAAAAAAATTAATCGCTGAGCAAAAGTGCTTAGAAAAGCGCAGGGAAAAGCGCTTTGAAAAGCGATCACCAAATTGCCAGCCCTTGCGATAGTATTGGTGATTTGTAATGTGAACAAGGCCTAACAGCTTGCACTACACTATTTCACTGTACATAACCAAGGAGTCCTGATCTCCTTATGCCAGGATTACATCATGGACATGAAGTCAAAGTCAACCCCCCCCCCCCCCCAGTAAAACATTGATAGAGTTCTCTCCTCAACATTCAAACCCCTTTTCCCATCTTCTCCCCGTGACCCCCACTGTTTTATAGTATTCCTGGAAGCATATGATAAGTGTTGTTTTGGCATTATGATGCCTCCACCCATGGCAAAACCTGATCTGGAGAATGGACATCTGTGTCGGACCAAAAAGCCATGCCCATGATGTGGAAACATGACCTAGTGATTCAAGTATGCACAAAAACATAAGAACTGGAGTGCAGAAAAATGGCAGTAGGTGCTCTGAACTGATGAGTCAACATTTGAAATATTTGGCTCCAGCAGTAGGAAGTTTGTGCATCGTAGGGCTGGAGAGCGGTACAATAATGAATGTCTGAAGACAACAGTGAAGCATCGTGGAGGTTCCCTGCAAATGGAGTTGGAGATTTGGCCAGGACTAATGGTGTTCACAATGCTGAGACATACATGCAGATACTTAGCCATCATGCAATACCATCAGGGAGGTGTATGATTGGCCCTAAATGTATTCTGCAGCAAGACAACAACCCCAAACATACAGCCAAAGTCATTAAGTCATTACTTTCTGCAGCGTAAAGAAGAAGACATCATCCTGGTAGCGATGGTACTATGGCCCCCACAGAGTCCAGATCAACATTGAGTGTGTCTGGGAATGGGATTACATGAAAAGACATAAGGATGTGAGTAAGTCTACATTCACAGAAGATTTGTGGTTAATTCTCCAAGATGTTTGGAACAACGTACCAGCCGAGTTTCTTCAAAAACTGTGTTTAAGTGTACCTAGAAGAGTTACTATACAATACAATAACATTTGTAAAGTGCTTTTCTCCCATAGTACTCAAGCGAGTTGATGATGGTTTGAAGGCAGGCCCGTGTTTACATCACAGGAGCCTGTAGGCATAAATGTCCTTGCACTCTAGACTTTGCCCTCCATGAACCGACAAATACCCGCTGAACTGCACCGCAACTGTGCAGGCTGGCCCAGCTGTCACTTCTCCCTTACTTCCCTTGCCATTATAGGTAGCTACAGGTGCCCCTTAGTATTAGGTAGCCATAGCTATCCTCAGTATTAAGCAGTTAAAGGTGCCCCCAAGTATTAGGTAGCTAAAGATGTCTCCGACTGAAGGTAGAACTGTTCAATGGAATGCCGAGACCTGGGTGAGTAACGTTTGATTTACCCTCTGCTGGGGACTCGGCATAGGTAAGGGAGGAGGAAGGCACTTGGGGAGGGTAGTAAGCCACCTTTCCATCATCAGGCACCTGTCGGCACGTGCCTACAGTGCTTTATGGTAAAACTGGCCCAATTTGAAGGCATAGGGTGGTCATGACAAATATTGATTTGATTCAGATCTCTCTGTTGTTCATTCACTGCATTTTGTTGATTGATGAAAATAAATGATGAACACTTGCATTTTGAAAGCATTCTTTTTGCACACTACTGTATATACGCCCCTGATCCCGAAGGGAAGTTTTCAGGGGTGTATACATACATAGCAAGGACCCGGAACATGTTAAAGAAGGTGAAATACTCTTAATAGGTATAACATAATAAGTGTATTGCTCTTATACCGAAGCAGGTAATTTGGGTTGCTGGGGCTGTTCAGTAAAATGGGTGGCGCATAGACCACAATGCTAATTGCAGCTATAGTGGTACCTAGCGGGCAACTTACGTGCCCGGTAAATTGTGGCTATATGCGGCACAGATTTTGGCGGAGGGTGCGTTTAGTGAGCTTCAGGATTTAGTACTGTATGCATGATTATGGGACACAGATGGTCACAACTGTCAGTTAAAACAAACTTAATTAGTGTGATTAGAAAGCATCACGACAAAGTGCCTATTACAACTGAGTGTGGCATTCACTTTTAAGAAAAACATTTTTTTATATAATAAACATTTTAAAAAGTAGAAAAAATGTTCCCACTTCTGAAAAAGTTCTCAAAGTTTTATTTGCCTAGTATATTGCCCTCCACGTTTTATTCGATTTAAGATTCTTTAATTATCGTTAACAAAAAGACGTGTGTGGAGGAAACAGCAGGAATGCTGAATTTCATCACCTTCTTTAATTAAAACAATGGATTAAATTTAATTCAATGCAATCACTTAATTAACACATTTGTACTATAGTTAACAGCTACTCCTATAGTGTGAATAGGAGCAGAGGGTAAAAGTAAAAAAAAAAAAAAAAAGATATAGAACTGTGTAAATTGTTTTAAGTACTCCAGACTTTTTTTGAGGACAGAGCAGTATAGAAACTAAATGAAAAGTATAATCCTTTTATTCCATTATTAGTGTAAAGGCCCGTACACACACTTCATTGATGTCACCTAATAGGGATTTGGACTCGGTCAATGGGGAGACATTGCTGGGCTGAGACTGTACAGATCCAGTACAGCTGATTACATGTTCTTAAGCCCCATCTACACACCATACAACTTATTGTCCGATTCAATTCGATTCATTGATTTGATTCAATCCGACATGTCCGATCGGGATTTGATTCGATGGGGCTTTAGGCTAATCAGGGAGTGGAAGGCCGACGTAGTAGCATCCATCTGATGTCATTCTGTGGGCAAGGCTAGTGGCACCAAGAAAGGTATTGACTGTTGCACCAAGTAGAGATTAGTGATCTAAGGCAGACACACTAAAAAATTTCCAAACCGCTGAGCCCCCCATCAGCAGCTGACGTTGAAGGACACTGCCGGACACTGCCAGCAGCTGTTTCTGACGATGAGCTCCCCCTGCTTCTTTCAGGAACTCGTCTCCTCCTACTCCTCTCTGACTCCCCCTCTGAACTGTCCCCTTGGTCATCTTTTCTCTTAGGATCCCACGTGACATCTGTATCATCGTCATTATCATAATCATCCTGCCCAGCTTTGCTTGCCTCAGACACCTCATAAACTGCACCAACAGCAGGTACTTCATCATCCTCCTCCACACACCTTACATCCATAGTGTCGCCTAACTCAGACATATGAGGTGGTGTAACTTGCTTAGGGCCTTCATCTTGTTGTAACAGTAGTTGCTGTGAATCAGTTAATTCCCCACCAAACAACTCCTGCGAAGTGTCAAATGGAATGGATGTAATGCTAGTAGTAGCGCAGGTGGTTGCGGAAGATGAGGTGTTCTGTGTTAAATAGTCAACCACGTCCTGACAATCTTGGGAGTTGATGGGACGTACTGTACCTTCTTCTGAGCACTGTACTTTGGTCCAGGGGCGCACGAAATCACATCAGCATGACCTCGAACAGACCTGCCGGGTGGCCTCCCTCTGAGTTTTCCTCTGCCTCTACCTGTTTTGTCCATATCGGGGGGGATGAAGTGAAAGGTATGTACTGACTTGACTAATACACGGAGTGGTATATCACACTGTGTGCACTCACATAGGTAGGTGGGTGCACTGAACAAAAGGTAGGTATATGCAGTGATGGGTATTACAAATCTGCACCTGTCACACACACATACCGTGGACAGGTACAGTGACTGGTGATATTAAATAGCACACTGTGTGCGCTCACGTAGGTAGGTGGGTGCACTGAACAACAGGTAGGTATATGCAGTGCTGCTGGGTATTAAAAATCTGCACCTGTCACACACACATACCGTAAACAGGTACAGTGACTGGTGGTATTAAATAGCACACTGCGTGCGCTCACGTAGGTAGGTGGGTGCACTGAACAACAGGTAGGTATATGCAGTGCTGCTGGGTATTACAAATCTGCACCTGTCACACACACATACCGTAAACAGGTACAGTGACTGGTGGTAATAAATAGCACACTGCGTGCGCTCACGTAGATAGGTGGGTGCACTGAACAACAGGTAGGTATATGCAGTGCTGCTGGGTATTACAAATGTGCACCTGTCACACACATGTACCGTGAACAGGTACAGTGACTGGTGGTATTAAATAGCACACTGCGTGCGCTCATGTAGGTGGGTGGGTGCACTGAACAACAGTTAGGTATATGCAGTGCTGCTGGGTATTACAAATGTGCATACACTAAACAAATTTCAAAGGTCACACAGCCTTATAAAGTATACCAAGTCACTTTTATTGTATCAAAATCCTAAAAGACACCAATCCTCAGACATATGAGTGCACAGACGCAAGTTAAGTGTGGCAAAATTGAATCATCTGGCCAGATGCAGTTTGCCTTTATACTTACCTGATCAAATTGGTGCAGTTTGAAACGCAGCCTGCGTCATATATGCAATCCGCAGTTACTGTTTTTAAAGGGGTTCTTTTGGGATATGTCTGACCTGTGGTGTATATGTCTGAGGATCGGTGTCTTTTAAGATTTTGATACAATAAAAGTGACTTGGTATACTTTATGAGGCTGTGTGACCGTTGAAATTTGTTTAGTGTATGCTCATTGTTTAGGTTAGCCTCGTCTCCATATTTGAGTGAGAAACAAGCCCTAAGTTTTTAAAGACACTGCTTATGCTAATTTTGGATAATATTACAAATGTGCACCTGTCACACACACGTACCGTGAACAGGTACAGTGACTGGTGGTATTAAATATCACACTGCGTGCGCTCACGTGGGAAGGTGGGTGCACTGAACAACAGGTAGGTAGGTATATACAGTGCTGCTGGGTATTACAAATGTGCACCTGTCACACACACACACGTACCGTGAACAGGTGCAATGACTGGTGGTATTAACAATGCGTGCGCTCATGTAGGTAGGTAGGTGGACAGGAGCAGTGATTGGGATTACAAATGTGCAGCTGCCTGTCACACACACAGGTAGTCACTGAATTTGCTGGGCCTGGCAGTGGCACAGTAGGAATTATCAAGGCTGTCTATGCAACCCAAGTGTCTGTGGGCCACACACACACACACACACACACACACACACACACACACACACACACACACACACACACACACACACACACACACACACACACACACACACACACACACACACACACACACACACTAGATCGCAAGAACAAGATTAGCTCTCAAAAGAGCTGTTGAGGGGTGCTTTTTTTGCAATAAGAATCAGCAAGGAGCAAGCTAACAAGCCTACACGAGTCTAACTAAGCTTTCCCTATAGCTCTCTCTGCAGCAGCAGCTCTCCCTTCTCTAATTACTGCAGGCACACGAGTGAGTCCAATGCCGGACACGGCCAGCATTTTATAAGGGGAGGAGGGCCTCCAGGAGGGAGTGTAGCCTGATTGGCTACAATGTGCCTGCTGACTGTGATGTAGAGGGTCAAAGTTGACCCTAATGATGTACTATAGGGCCAATTGAACTTCCGGAAAAGTTTGCGGTTCTCTGCGATTGTGAACCCCGGAAGTTCGCCGGGAACCGTTCGCCGGCGAACCGTTCGGGCCATCTCTATTGGTTGTTACGATAACAAATGTCAGTTAAATATATCATATAGGAGACACACACAGTGATATTTGAGAAGTGAAATGAAGTTTATTGCATTTACAGAAAGTGTGCAATAATTGTTTAAATAAAATTAGGCAGGTGCATAATTTGGGCACTGTTGTCATTTTATTGATTCCAAAACCTTTAGAACTAATTATTGGAACTCAAATTGGCTTGATAAGCTCAGTGACCCCTGACCTACATACACAAGTGAATCCAATTATAAGAAAGAGTTTTTAAGGGGGTCAATTGTAAGTTTCCCTCCCCCTTTAAATTTCTCTGACGAGCATGAAAATGGGGTCTCAAAACAACTCTCAAATGACCTGAAGACAAAGATTGTTCACCATCATGGTTTAGGGGAAGGATACAGAAAGCTGTCTTGGAGATTTCAGCTGTCTGTTTCCACAGTTAGGAACATATTGAGGAAATGGAAGACCACAGGCTCAGTTCAAGTTAAGGCTCGAAGTGGCAGACCAAGAAAAATCTCAGATAAACAGAAGCGACGAATGGTGAGAACAGTCAGTCAACCCACAGACCAGCACCAAAGACCTACAACATCATCTTGCTGCAGATGGAGTCACTGCGCATCGTTCAACCATTCGGCGTATTTTACAAAAGGAGATGCTGTATGCAGAGGAAGCCTTTTCTCCGCCCAAAGCACAGACAGAGACGCTTGATGTATGCTAAAGCACATTTGGACAAGCCAGCTTCATTTTGGAATACGGTACTGTGGACTGCTGAAACTAAAATTGAGTTATTTGGGCATAACAAGGGGCGTTATGCATGGAGGAAAAACAACACAGCTATTCAAGAAAAACACCTGCTCCTACAGTAAAATATGGTGGTGGTTCCATCATGCTGTGGGACCGTGTGACCAGTGCAGGGACTGGGAATCTTGTCAAAGTTGAGGGATGCATGGATTCCACTCAGTATCAGCAGATTCTGGAGACCAATGTCCAGGAATCAGTGACATAAGCTGAAGCAGCACCAGGGCTGGATCTTTCAACAAGACAACGACCCTAAACACTGCTCAAAATCCACTAAGGCATTCATGCAGAGAAACAAGTATAATGTTCTGGAATGGCCATCTGATTCCCCAGACCAGAATTTTAATGAAAGTCTGTGGTGTGCAGGGATGCTCATCTGGGCTCCGGATAACCCGGATATCCAAACTTTTTTACACTATCCGATTCAGATTCGGATTTTTTTAAAAATCCAGATAGTTATCTGCGGATATTTGGACGCGTAATCCGGATATCCGCGGATATTGCAGATATCCGGATCTGAAACCGATTACAAAGATAAAAACCCTTGATTGCATTTCTTTTTTATGCACCTGCCTAATTTTGTTTAACCACTTCACATTCAGTCGTGTTCACTTTATGCATCCGAGCAATGTTCACCTCCCATTCATTAGCCTATAAATTTATCACTACTTATCACAATTAACTGATCTATATCTTGTTTTTTCCACCACCAATTAGGCTTTCTTTGGGGGGTACATTTTGCTAAGAGCCACTTTACTGTAAATGCATTTTAACAGGAAGAATAAGAAAAAAATGAAAAAATTAATTTCTCAGTTTTCGTCCATTATATTTTTAAAATAATACATGCCTCCATAATTAAAACCCACATATTGTATTTACTCATTTGTCCCGGTTATTACACTGTTTAAATTATGTCCCTATCACAATGTATGACGACAATATTTTATTTGGAAATAAAAGTAAATTTTTTCCATTTTGCATCCATTACTATTTACAAGCTTATAATTAAAAAAAATAGAAATATTTCATCTTTACATTGATATTTAAAAAGTTTAAACCCTTAGGTAAATATTTACGTGGTTTTTTATTATTATTATTGTAATTTTTTTTTCTTTTCATTAAACATTTTATGTGGGTATTTTTTGGAGGGTGGGATGTAAATAGTATTTTTTTTAATATAAATATATGTGTATTTTTTTTTACATTTAGATGTAGTTTTACTTTTTGGCCACAAGATGACAGCCATGAGTTTGTTTACATGACGTCACTCTAAGCGTAACATGTTTGCTTAAAGCGATGTAGGGGGACGCAAGACACAGAAAAAGCGAGAAGGCTTTTTCTGCAGGGGAGAGGAATCAATCATCGGGCACCATGTCCCGATTGATTGATTCCTGAGCTAACGATCCACGGCCGGGAGTGCGCGTGCACGCGCGATCAACCGCGGGAGCACACATGGCCTCCTGGACGTAAAAGTTACGTCCAGGAAGCCTACATGGTTAAACAATTATTGCACACTTTCTATAAATCCAATAAACTTCATTTCACTTCTCAAATATTACTGTGTGTGTCTCCTATATGATATATTTAACTGACATTTATTTATCATAACAACCAACGATTTAGACAGGAAAATCATGACGATTAACAACGTTGCCCAAACTTTCGCATCCCACTGTATGTGTAGCGGCCCTTACACCTGCTTGCTGATTACATACACCACTTAATTGCTGTGCATAGCTGTCATTTATTGCAGCTCTTATGTCTCTGCTTTTGAACTATAGGATCTGACCAATCACAATAAGCATGAATCCTTGGAGTTTGCCTCTGTGATTAGTAACTAATCTTGTCTTAGCACACTGTTAATGTAGCCACATCAGGGAATTTTCCCATAATCTGTTGGTCAATACTCTTCGCAATACCAATAAAACTATCAATGCACCACAGGAATATTTTCAAGTTTTATTGAATTTCAGTTGAAACTGATCATACTCTAGTGGTTTTGTTATGCCCAGTGTACAACAAAACATTCATTCTCATTGATTGGACCAAAATGTTGTGCTCTGACCAGTCACCTCTAGTTTAATCTGATCCCACGAAAATGGCAAAAGTGCTCATCACTTTCAAAAGGCACGTTCCATCGAATTATGCAAATAGCCAACAAAATGATTGTGGAAGAATAAGTGACTGGGGAAGAAAATAAGAATTGCAGATACGGGATGAAATTTAGCCGGGTATGCAGCGCTAAAATGTATTCCTGAGCTAGCACAAATCAGATGTTGCTTATGTATCAAGTGTTGTGTGATGGTGTTTCATGTTTCTGTGACTTTGTGAATCCACACCCTCCTTCTACTCTACTGAGCCTCTAGTTGTAATCAACGAAATGGCATTCTTTTTTCTAAATGCCTTAAAGCCCCACTACAGTATATATATATATATATATATATATATATATATATATATATATATATATATATATATATATATATATATATATATATATATATATACATACACTGCCAAGGATGCCACAGAGACAGTGAGAGGCAAGCCACTGGCAATTTTTAGCAAAAGTTAAACATTTGTGTAATGAACACAGGGGTGAGCCTGGGGTGCCTGGCGTCTGGGTGTAAGATTTTCTCTGGCGCCTATGGGAGTGGTTAAATTAACCGCGCCCAACCACATAACCACACCCATGTCCTGCCTAATCACACCCACACCTTCCACCTCTTTACGCATGCATGTGATACCCCATTCCTACCCCTCTTCCATGCATAGCAATGACTCAATCCAGTACTTCCCTCCCCTCCGTCCAGGGGCCTGGCCAGTACTCCCCTGGGCTGCACAGCCGGAACTAGGGACGGCGATGCAGAGGACCCACTCTGAGCGAGCGGGCGGCAGCGCATATAAGCACATGGCAGAAATGTGTATTAAATGTGGGTGGGCCTTGGATAGCACCCGGGCGGGGTTCCAAAACAGCCAGCCGGCCCGCCCACATAATTAACCCTGGGGAGAACACTGAATGCAATGAGAATTGGCAGCAGATTTACCCACAAATGCAATCTTAATGGCAGCAGATTTCCCCACAAATGCATTCTTATTGGCAGAAGTCGATTTCCCCACAAATGCAATCTTATTGGCAGCAGATTTCTCCACAAATGCAATGAGAATTGGCAGCAGATTTACCCACAAATGCAATCTTAATGGCAGTCGATTTACCCACAAATGCAATCTTAATGGCAGCAGATTTCCCCACAAATGCAATCTTATTGGCAGAAGTCGATTTCCCCACAAATGCAATCTTATTGGCAGCAGATTTCTCCACAAATGCAATGAGAATTGGCAGCAGATTTACCCACAAATGCAATCTTAATGGCAGCAGATTTCCCCACAAATGCAATCTTATTGGCAGCAGTCGATTTCCCCACAAATGCAATCTTATTGGCAGCAGTCGATTTCCCCACAAATGCAATCTTATTGGCAGAAGTCGATTTCCCCACAAATGCAATCTTATTGGCAGAAGATTTACCCACAAATGCAATCTTAATGGCAGCAGATTTCCCCACAAATGCAATCTTATTCGCAGAAGTCGATTTCCCCACAAATGCAATCTTATTGGCAGCAGATTTCTACACAAATGCAATCTTATTCGCAGAAGTCGATTTCCCCACAAATGCAATCTTATTGGCAGCAGATTTATCCACAAATGCAATGAGAATTGGCAGCATATTTACCCACAAATGCAATCTTAATGGCAGCAGATTTCCCCTCAAATGCAGTGTTATTGGCAGCAGTCGATTTCCCCACAAATGCAATCCTATTGCAGCAGTGGATTTCCCCACAAATGCAATCTTATTGGCAGCATATTTTCACCACAAATGCAATCTTATGGGCACGCTCAGCTCAGGCTGGCAGGCAGCACAGCAATTCACTCACCTGGCTGAGTCTCGAATCTGGGTCTGGGTGGAGGAGGGTGGATATAGGCAGTGGCTCTGCCTCTGGAGGAGGATATCGGCAGCGCCGGCACTCACACACTGCTGGGCCTGCCTGGCTCAGTCAGCCTGTCTGTCCTACTTCTACTCCGTCTTCTCTGGCTGTGTGACCACCGCGGCGGGCGGCACTTGGAGGAGCGGGCTGCGGGCACTCACTGTGCTGTCTGCTGACTGCTGGCCTGGCAGTGCTGGCGGCGCTTCTGACAGAGTCTCTTTGTCCATGGGTCAGGTCGGGCGGGCGGCCGCAGCAGTCTCACACATTGAGCTGTGTGGCTGCGCGTCATCATCGGCTCCTCCCCCCGGCTGCCTGTTTCCTGATTGGGCTGCGCCGACGTCTACGTGTGACGTCAGGCGCACAGTGTGTGTTGCTGGGGAGTGGGGAGATCGGATGGTAGGACTTCTTCTGCCCAGCCGTCCTTCCTTCCGCAGGACCCGCCGGCGCCTGTCAGATCGAGGCGCCTGGGTGCAATGCACCCGCCCAGGCACGGCCCTGCATGAACACAAGGCGGCTATGCAGTGTCCGCAAAGGACATGGACATTTACTGTGCGTAAGATATCATATTAACATTGGCAGGCAAAGGGGCCACAGATTCTTTCTCTGCCCAGGGCCACCATCAGCCTAGAGCCACCCCTGGGTGGGCATTTTGGTGAGTATGTGTTTTTTTCTGTTTACGTATATGTTGAGGAGGTGGATGGGATAGGTTTGCCAGGATTAAAGCTATCTACTTTAAGTAAAACTGAGTGAATGTGTTTGGACCTTGCACAATAGATATCTGATCTGCAGCAACAGTAATGTAAATGGCTCATTAGCCATGTGTGAGGACAAGTGAAACATTCATTAAAAAGCTGGAGAATGGGGAGGTCAAGTGGCTCAGGAATAGCGGAAGAACAATTTGTTGAGGTTTTTTTTCACATATTAATTGCCTGCTTGGCTACAGGAACAGAGGAGAGCGCCGAAACAGGGACATTATCAGCAAAATAAATTAAATGATAAAGGTGTAGGATGAATACGAAGGGAGAACAGAGGTCAGCAAGTGGATGAAAGACTGTCAAAATGACTGCATGTATAAAAATACTTCACAAGCTATAGGTCACAGCAATGCTCATCCCTAAAAGTCACACTCAGTGTTTTCTGAAAGCTGACTACAGAAAAGATAGCTAAATACCCAAATTAACCATGTGTGTAGAAGCTCTTTCAGATCTAAAGTTTATAGTCAAGACCTAACAGGAAGATTTTTAAGGGGATAAAGATACACTTGTGATTTGCCCATTGGCAATATCTGGGAAAATTTGAGGGGCATAGCTAGTAAGAAATAGGTGCGGCACCAGATAATGTGTGTACAGTAGTGACTTTCTGGACAATCAGGATTTACAGGTCCCCTAAATAACATATTTAGGCAACATGTTCCCCACAATAATGTAGTTAGGCATCATGTCCCTCAAATAACATATTTTGGCCAAGTCACCACAATACATGATTTCATAGTTAGGTATCACCCCCCCAAAATAACAAAATAAATAGGCAGCATAGCATGCTTCCCCACACAATACAAACACAAACGCACATTGCAACTCAGAGACAGCAAGACCTTCCACAATATATTTACAGTTAGATTCTCACATTTTCAGCTTGGCCTCATAATATATAGGCAGCACGACCCCCACAAAGATATGCACTACTGGCCTGACAATGCATCGTATGGCTGTTTATACTACAGTATTATAGCACTACCCCCCCTACAGATATACAGCATAGACATATACCAATACTGTATGTTGCATGGCTTCCACATAGATATGTAGCATCACAGCCCCCCCCCCCATACATAACATGACCATCTGATGTCAAATTCCAGTTTCACCCACACTGAATAGCATGGGACCTTGCACAGACGTATGCTGCACATTATGTATCATGTCCCGCATATACATATGCAGTATGACCCCCACAATTCAATAGTACCTTATGGGTGAGCTCTTGGAAGTGGCAGAGGCAGTCTACTTACCTAGACTTTGTCATCCTTAGTCCCACAACAATTATGTCCTGGTCGACAACCAGTCATCTTTTTAGGGCTGGCATCCTTATGTACTTACTTTGGCTCCAGTCCAGGTGGAAGGAGGATTGAAAAGCTGGCTAAAGATTATCAACAGTGATCCAACAAAACAGTGCTGCAGCTGGAGTCTTCTGATCACATCAGGCAAGTTCCCAGCTATGACAGTATCCATCCTGCTGTGCTGCTAAATTGCTGTTTAGAGAGGTATCAACTACAGTTAAAGCACACTTAACCTAAACGTGTCTTAATCTGCCATGTTGTACATGCATAAATAAAATAGTTTTAGTAATGTTTCCACTTTACTGGCTAGAGCTGCATAATGTGTTTTCTCTGCCTCATGGGGGCTGCCATCTTGCTTTTGTAAACTCTGAAAGTGACATTACCTGGACAGATGATGATTTCAATATTTATTTCCGCTTCGGAGGTCCTCTGAGAGTGAAGGTGTTTGCCCAGCAAGCAGTCAGTCAGCACCGTTATATTCACAGTTCTTCACCACAGATGTCCTCAAAGATAAAACAGCTTGAGATTTGCAAACAGAAGTTTTGTGTGGCATTGATTTTGTGAAGAAAAGTCATCCATAGATTTTGTTTAAATGTTATTTCTCAGTTCAGCTACACTTTACAGACATTTGGCACACATTATACTTAACTGTATTACAGATCTTGCAAGATATGTAACAGGTAAGCATAACTATGAAGCCTGAGAACTCACTTCAATGACCTGCTTCTTCAATAATTCACTAGTATATAAATATCAATAATGTGCTCAGGAATTCTCAGCACTGATTGGCCTTTATCTCTGGCAAATCAGGGCTGAAAATCCTAATACTGTCACTGACCATTTGGAAAGAGACCTGATAAGGGGTGGGGTGGCACTTTTATCTTGCATCATAGTTATACAGGTATGCAGGGCTGGATTTGGACATTTTATGAAGCTTCCTATAGAACAGCATTACTGCCAAAAGAGGTATTGGATGGAAGGATTGGCAGAAGCAGGAACTTCCAGGTTCTGAGGGGAAAGGGGGAAGAGATGTCAGCGCAGGTGTGGTGCAGTTCAATTGGAGTATCTACTGTCAAGTTGGTATTTGCAGTTTTGAGAACGCCTGAAACCACACATGCCCATCAGATTCTCTTGACAAACTACACTGTGCCAAGTTCAACCAATACTAGTGTTCAATACTTCCTTGTGTCATTCCACTGTTTTGATTCCTTTGTATGTGCAGATTTCTTGGCTCGCTACTGACATCTGGTGTAAATGTCATGTCAATAGCTCCAATAAAATTCTCTTGACGTTGATGTGTTCAAAACTTATTTTCCCTGCTACAAAGTTCATGTAAATGACCATCATAGAAATCGTAAACATACAGTTGGTTATTCGTATAACCAAGTATGCTTAAAATAACAAAGACAACATTTGTATTGTGCGTTTTACCTGGCAGACTCAAAGTGCCAGAGCTGTAGCCACTAGGAGGCACACTATAGACAGTATGAGAGTTATGGAGTCTTTCCCGATGGCTTCTACTGAATAGGTGCTGGCTTATTGAACAGGCAGAGCCAAGAAAAATCAAACCCAGGTCGCTTGTGTCAGAGGCAGAGAACCTAACCAGTACACTATCCAGTCACTGCTAGATTGAGGTTCTGATCAGTAACCTCACTAATATTATAAATGCAAATGTTTGGATGTTTGTTGCTCAATCACACAACAATGGCTGATTTGAATGAAATTTGGCACACACACACAGTACATTACCTGGAATAACATATAGGATACTTTTTATCCCCATAACCAAAAAGTGGGCGGTGACAAATACAAAGTTCACTAGGAAAATATGAAAATATAACAATTGCTACCATTCTTGCACTGTTAATGGCACGAGGCTCAAACCTGGTACAGTTGGTCATTGGGTGACTGGGGTTAATATTCAGAGTAGAGCAACAGCCAATCAGAATTGTTTCATTTCAATGCAAATTATTGATGCCAAAGACCACAAAGCTCACAAACTAAGTCATTGAGTAATTGTGCATTAGGGTTAGAAAAAGTGGGCAGAGCCAACACCAGCCAAATTCATATCCGGGCAATGCCGGGCCATCAGCTAGTATTATATACTTGCAATAAAGCATCAGAAGCCCATGTTCCTACATATTGTTTAAAAATGTTATTACCAATGGAACAGAGAAAGACAATTATGAGCGTACAAAGTCATTTTAACCCTGTTGAGTCAGTGAGAATACCTGAACAACATTAAAAACTGGGGATTTTAACTTACCTGGGTTTTTTTGCAGTCCCCTGTAATCTGTCAGGTCCCTCGACATGCTCTGGGTCCCCTTCGTTCTCCCGCTGTCAGCTCTGAAATCTCTGCAACTGGGGCTCAACTGCGCATGTCGAAGCTCCACAGTCACGCATGTGCAGTTCATTCTTTTGAGAACCGCACAGACCCTCCCAGTGACGGGAGCAAGACTGTGGAGCAAGCACAGATGGGACTGTGCAGTTGGTGCGAATGGAGCTCCAGTTGCAGGAGTTACAAAGCTGCCAGCGGTGCAATGAAGGGACTCAGATGTTGCAGAGGGACCTGACATACTACAGGGAGTTGGAGGAAGCCCCGGGTAAGTAAAAATTCCTTTTTAAAGTTTAGTTCACGTGTGCTTTAAGCCAGCACAGTCTGTAGCTTGTTCACTGTTAATACGATCACACAGCTTACTGTACATTGCACATACTGGGGTTGACATATAGGGCTTGATTCACAAAAGCGTGCTGCTAACTGTTAGCACTCCAGTGAAAAGCTACTTATCATGTGCAAACTGCCTCTTCGTGTGCTAATGCGCACATAATAGTTTGCGCGCGTAAAGTTTGGTGCGCATAAAGTTTTGCGCGCATAAAGTTTTATGCGCCCTTTAAACCCTATGCGACTTTCCGCACGCACCAGATTTTGCGCGCACAAAGCTTTGCGCACTGGACTTTGCGCGCGAGTTGATTCCTCAAAACGGTGCTAACCTACTTAGTGCAATGGTTATCATGCCCAAAAGTCTTTAGGCGTGCTAAGTAATAATGGCAGTATTTGTATAGCGCCTTTCTCCTGTCAGACTCAAAGCGCTTGCGAGGCAGCCACTAGAGCGCACTCAGTAGGCAGTAGCAGTGTTAAGGAGACTTGCCCAAGAAACTCCTTACTGAAATAGGTGCTAGGGCAACGAAACGTTGGGCGGAGCCACGGAGTGACGTCATAGCGCACGACGCTCGCTGGAAGCGGCGGGATTGTCTGTGTGCAGTAGGCTCGGTATCTTTTAGAGCACTAGCCAGTAAGATATTGCAGAGAGGGACGCTAGATGACAGAGGCGTGCGCCTTGTCACAAGCTTAGTGCATCTCATCTCTGCATACCCCTGTACCTGGAATCAGGTAGCTTGTCAAACAAGGGGCTGGCTGTGTTTCATTTTCTTGATGAAGTTTTTTGACCCAATGAGTGGTTATACACCACTGATCTGTTTTTAACCATTTTTTAAATAAACTGGTACGCTTTTACGCGATGTGGAATTCGTTTTTTTGATTACACAGACTGGGAATAGCCGAGAGAGGACTGCCAGAGAGGCTGCGGGGTGGCCAATACCCCGAATGCGAGCATTGGCCTTGGAGGCCTAGAAGTCTGGTGAGTCTTTCCCCGAAGGGGGGGCTTTTTCATTATATGACATATCCGCTGTGTTTAAGAAGGAACAGGCAGAGAAGAGCGCTTAACCATTTCACTTAAGAACTCTATTTTGATGGCTGCACGCATCTAGGAAGAGCGCTCCCACATGATAACCATTATATGAGCAAGGACACTATACATGTGGTTACTACCTGCCAATGTGTTTTATTTAGAATGTAGCACCTGTAATATGAATGTTTGATGAATGTTTGATTCATTATCTTTTATAAAATTTTAGAGGTGACCCACTTAACACCTGACTCAGCATATGAGCGCAGTATCAGGGTGCTGTAATTGTTGTGAAATAGGTGCTGGCTTACTGAACAGGCAGAGCCGAGATTTGAACCCAGGTCTCCTGTGTCAGAGGCAGAGCCCTTAACCATTACACTATCCAGCCATTGTCTGTTAGCAAGTATGTTAGCACCGCTTTGTGAATCAAGCCCATTATCTAACAAGGCAAAATATATAATACAGTTACACTGCATAAGATTCAAGTAATATTAAGGAATAGTAAACACACACACTGTAGTTATGAGCTCACTAACACGTTAAAGCATTTCCCTTGTTTGGTGCTACAAAGGAGCAGATATTTTTTATGTGATGTCCTGCAATATCTCATCAAGCACTAACAGGCTCTGGTGATTTAAGACCTGGCATTTCTTTGTTATACAGTAGATCTTGTACCAGGAGGGAGACTTTGAAAGATTAATATATCTGGAGACACAAGCTCAATAAACGTGAATTTTCCCTCATCATCAGTCCATCATAGATCCCTTTTTTTTTCCTTCCAATGCGTCATTTTTTTTTTATCCTAAAGCTTTCTGGTGAAGATACATGTAATGTTTTTTTTTCCAGGTAGGGCTATAGTAAGGGATTTTTATGAAACTGTGTCAGGGATGGGCTTAACAAGATATGACCTGAGACATCTGCAGTGGGCACATTACAAGGACATGCATGGGGACACAGCAAGAACACTACCTAGAGTAGGGGGGACAGTGGGGGAACTACAAGGACATTAAGAAGGCCAGAGTGATCTCAAATGATGAGCGAATATGGCCATTATCTGTATGGCAGAGTCTTTGGGAAAATTTCACATTTTCACATAAGAGAATATTCGCAACAAAATGTGGGCGTGTGAAAACACAGTGCATTAGTCAGTGGGCATGAAAAAACATCAAATACATAAAAACTGGCAGAGAAGTGCACTCATTTCACAAGTAAAGCAAACTTACATCACTTCATCGTCAGCCTGTAGCTAAGTGTGTCATTACAGGGTCCAACCCCGTAATCAGGTGTACAATAATTGAAACCAGTAGTGACTTCACATACAGTAGTTTGCCAAAGTATTCGGCCCCCTTGACATTTTCCACATTTTGTCACATTACTGCCACAAACATGTATCAATTTTATTGGAATTAAACGTGAAAGACCAATACAAAGTGGTGTACACGTAAGAAGTGGATCGAAAATCATACATGATTCCAAACATTTTTTACAAATCAATAACTGCAAAGTGGGATGTGCATAATTATTCAGCCCCCTGAGTCAATACTTTGTAGAACCATCTTTTGCTGCAATTACAGCTGCCAGTCTTTTAGGGCAGAGTTCCCCAACCCTGTCCTCAAGGCCCACCAACAGTGCATATTTTGCAGAAAACCACAAACATGCACAGGTGAGGAAATTAGTGTCTCAGCAGAGGTGATTAACTACCTGCGTGGATTTCCACAAAACATGCACTGTTAGTGGGCCTTGAGGACAGGCTTGGGGAACACTGTTTTAGGGTATGTCTCTACCAGCTTTGCACATCTAGAGACTGAAATCCTTGCCCATTCTTCTTTGCAAAACAGCTCCAGCTCAGTCAGATTAGATGGACAATGTTTGTGAACAGCAGTTTTCAGATCTTGCCACAGGTGCACTCTATTTAGTCATTAGCACACATCAGTCAATGTCTATGGGCAACTGACTGCACTCAGCAGCTATGATGTAGCGAGCCCTGGGCTCGCTACATGATTAAACTAAAAAAAAAAAAACTGCCGCGTTGCCTCCTGGCGGAATTTTTCATACCGCCAGGAGGGTTAATAAACTGGTGGATCAGCATGACAGATTTTTCATACATATAAACGCAACTGGTTTTGATATCTGGTAAAGTTTGAGTAATTTAATGCTGTGGTTCAATAAATTATGATATTTTCTTTCCATCTGAATGCTCTGACCGAAAATATGAGCATTCACAAAAAATGCATCATTAATGGTCAACTTAAGCCCCAGTGTGGGTCCGAGACATGTCAGCTGGTTCCTATGTTGCTCTGAAGACAGGGCCAGTTTAAGGGCACCCAGGGCCTCAGGGCAAACTTAAGCAAGAGTTAGTACTCAGCACCCCAACTGATCCCTGAGGTGAGTGTCAGACAGGGAGGCATATACTTTACCTGATCTCAGGCTGGCCAGGTTGCCATGGTTTCCTCTGCCTTGCATTCTGCCTTGCTCCTTTCTTCCTGGTAGTGAGACGCACACAACGAGGCAACAGTAAAGTGCCTCTTCCCTCCTCGCAGGCATGGACATATTGACTTGACGTCACATGCCTGCTATGACTGGCCATCTGCAGTGCATACATTTCACCACCAGGAAGAATGAAGGAAAGCAAGGCAGAGAAAACAATGGCAACTGGCCACAATAACCAGTATCCCGTGGCACCGCAAATGTAACTTAAAAGAAGGAACACGCGCTTAGGGGGCTCCAGGGCCGGCCCTAGACTTTTTGCTGCCTGAGGCAAACTTGAAAAAAATTGCCGCCCCCCCCTCCCAAGCTGTGGGTGGGGGGCCGCTGAGCTGGAGGGGGTAGCGGGCCCCGCCCACTGTATTGTAAGTGGACGGTATTGCAGGAAGTGACGACAGTGGAACGCGGAAGAGGTGAGTGATCCCCGCCCGTTGCCTCTTGCTAGTAGCGGCTGCTACTTAACATTTTAGAGCTGGAGTGGGAGCGCAGATCAGGGGACTCAGGTGAGGGAGGGGGGGTCCGCCCCCCTTCCCGCCGCTTTGCCCAATACCCCCTTCCTGCCCGCTACCCCCTTCAGCTCAGTGGCCCCCCCACACCCACGGACAGGCAGGTGCGCCCCCCCCCAGAAGTGACGCCTGAGGAAGTTGTTTCAGTTCGCCTTATGGGCCGGCCCTGGGGGACTCCTACGGACTCCTTTGTTCCCTTTGCCTTCATGGCGTCCCGTCCTGTCTGAAGATTTAATCACGTTACAGTACATTTTATTTAGGATCAACATTCTTCTTCAAAATCTTTTTTTTTTGGTCAATAAAAGTAGATAACACGTTAGTTCACATATGATGGGAAATACTCCAAAAATTGTTCTGATAAAAGGAATAAAACATGTCAGGGATAGAAGCTTTTAATAGATCACCATAATAGCAAGCCATTTATTTACTTGAATAAAACATTCATTGTAATCGGCTCGGATGCAGTTGTGCTGCAGATTATATTTCTGAATATAATACCTTAACTGATAGCTTTGGTGGAAAAATCTGCATAAAACGCTGCTTTTCCTACACAACAATCCATTAAACATGTTAGTGTAATCTGTATCAATGACCCACATATCAGTGTTATCTACATGTACTTATTATTATCACTGACTTGTTACAGTCTTATTATTCTGCATTCTCTAGTGTTGCCACAGGATTTCCATAATCTTTTACTTGTCATCCTACTTTTTAATGTAATGCCATGTAGCACCCTTACATAAGCATATACATACAGTATATTAAAAAATAAAAACAACATCAAGAAAGTTTCCTCATGCAATGGTTTTAGGTTTCGTTTATAGCGGAATTACGGCCACTGTATATATTGTCTTTACCAGGGACGTCTCTAGCCATTTTGTCACTCCAGGCGAGAAAGCCTGTGGTGCCCCCCCTCCCCCGTGTGGTGCCCCATGATGAAAATAATAGTAACGCAGCAAAGTTTTACCGTAAAATAATCATGACGCAGCAATGTTTCACCATAAGATAAAAGTAATGCGGCAATCTTTCAACAGACAATATTCATAACGCAGCCATGATTCACTTAAAATAATCGTAATGCGGCAATCTTTCACCATAAAATAACCATAACGCAGCAATAATTCACCATAAAATAACCATAACGCAGCAATAATTCACCATAAAATAATTATAATGCAGCAATGATTCAACATAAAATAATCGTAATGTGGGCAGCGTTCACCAGAAAATAATCGTAATGTGGGCAGCATTCACCAGAAAATTATGCTAATGTGGGCAGCATTTACTCACCTGCAGAAGACTCCTGTAGCCAGCCGGCGGTGGCACTGGTCCCTGGCGCGTCACGCGGTGCCTTCATGCACGTGTGACAGGCGGAGGGGGCGGAGTTAGGGGCGGCGCCGCACGTATAGACAAACTAGCATGCGGCCGCTCGCTTTGCACAGAGAGGGAGAGTGGGGGCGGACCAGTAGGCGGCGGCACCGCACGTATAAACTAACGTGCGGCTGCTCGTTCTGAAGGGAGAGGAAGGGGGCGGACCAGTAGGCGGCACCAGGCACAGGCTGAGCTGTCTGTCACAGCCGGCGCCGACCTGATAGTGAAAACAAATAAAAATAAACACACACACAGCGCGGCGAAAGAGCGCCCACTTCCACCCACGGAGCTCTAGGCCAAAATTTATAGTTGCCTAGTGACAGAGACGCCCCTGGTCTTTACACTCCTGGTAGAATAAATATGTGGCATTGTAAAAGTAATCGTTTTGAAGCTAAAAATACAATAAAAACGACTTCCAGTGAAAAAGACAAAGCCTGTCATGAAATGCTCTGATTAATGCAGCCGTGGGTCTAATGCTGGATAAACACCATGCGTTTCCGCGTCGCACGCGTCCGTTGATATGCGTCGATTCGATTATTTCCGAGCATTTTCGAGCGCATTTCGATTATTTTTAGGTCGAATGCCATGTAAAGTATGGCAAATCGACCTAACGATCCATCGAACCGCGAATCGGACATGTCGGAAATAATCGAATCGATGCGTATCGACGGACGCATTGAACGTGGAAACGCATGGTGTGTATCCAGCATAAGGGTTAATAACTCAATCACTGGCATCCATGTAATTCATTAGACAGTTGAAGCTCTCTCTCGCCCCCCCCCCCCCCTTTCCATAAGCAAAATAGTCACAGCCATTTTTTCTGGAATATTCCAAAGCCCTAACCACCCACACCTGTTTTACTGCTTCCCACTCCCAAACTCAGCAGCCACCTATTTGGCTACGGCTGCTGAGCTTGGGTGGGCCACGGTAGCAAAGGGTGGCCAGAGTTTCAGAAGATTGTAAAAAAAAAACAGCCATGGTGACTTTTCAGAGGAGGAGGCAGAGTTTATTTATTTATTTATTAATTGCACTTATAAAGCTCCAACATATTATGCAGCGCTGTTTCTGACATTTATGAATTGTGCGCGAATAGGTAAGTTATTAACCCTGAGATCCACCAATATTGGCAATATTAAAGTGAACCTGAACTGAGAGGGGTATGGAGGCTGCCATATTTATTTATGAAGGTAGGATTGTGTATTTAGCAACAACAGTCTATTATATGTATATCTTTGCATTACCAGCTATAACCACAAGGCGGCAAGACAGTTTATGTACGTATGTACTACTTTCTAGCTGCCGATGAAGGGTGTATAGCTGAGTATGCATTTCAGGAGCATATAAGCATAGAGGCCTATATGCCATATAGGCAATTACGGTAGGCATTGGACTGTCAGGTCACCATGATGAGTTGGCAGCCCAGCTCCAGAAGAACCCAGGAACCAGAATGAAGGATGCTAGACCATATGGCCATGGGATGTTGTGTTTTGTGAGTAGAAAGGTGTTTTTCTTGGTGTGTGTGTGTGTGTGTGTGTGTGTGTGTGTGTGTGTGTGTGTGTGTGTGTGTGTGTGTGTGTGTGTAGAGATGTTGCGAACCTCCGATTTTCGGTTCGCAAACCCTGTCCGTGAACCTCCGCAAAAAGTTCGGTTCGCGAAAAAGTTCGCGAACCGCAATAAACTTCAATGGGGAGGCGAAAGTCAAAATTTAGAAAAATTTCTACTGGCTGGAAAAATGATAGAAACCATGTTTCAAGGGTTCTAATACCTGGACCACCCTCCTCCCCTTCCACCTATTCCACCCTACCGGAGGGAGGAGGGTCTCATCTGCCAGGGAATTCCAGTATTTCAAAAGCCAGCTTACATACCGTGGCTGGGAATTGAACCCAGGTCTCAGTGTATGGTAGGTAACTAACATATCCATTATACCACCAACACTACTAGCTGAAACTAGCCTAGCATGTACCATTTATGCTCAATCCAAGAGAGAAATTAGACAAGACAAATAACATTTATATCACACTTTTCTCCTGGCGGACTCAAAGTGCCAGAGCTGCAGCAACTAGGGCACGCTCTATAGTCAGTAGCAGTGTTAGGAAGACTTGCCTAAGGTTTCCTACTGAATGGGTGCTGGCTTACTGAACAGACAGAGCTGAGATTCAAACCCTGGTCTCCTGTGTCAGAGGCTTTGAAATACTGGAATTCCCTGGCAGATGAGACCCTCCTCCCTCCGGTAGGAGGGTAGAAGGTAGGAGAAGCCTACAAAAGGTTAATTTAACTCTCCCTAGCAGAGTGTGTGTAGCAGCTGTCCCTTAACTAATTAGTATAGTGTAATGATCCGCTCAGCTGGCTGCACAGGCAGACAGCTGTTTGACCATTCCTTAAGTCTGTGGGATGCAGGTCTCTGGATAATAGACCTGTCTTTGCTTTGCAAGCTTCAGACCTGCTCTACTCCTGAGGAATTTGCATATATTGATTATTGATTATGAAAATTGCCTAGTCGCCTCCCTTGAAGGCTTGCAGCATAAATACCATGTGATCCCACAATCCTTTGCTGGTCATCATGGTTTGTTACTGCTAAAACGCACAGAGGTAAAAAAGGCGGCCAGGCCCATAAAAAGTGCCACACTCAGTCTCAGTCCAACTTCAGGGACCCAGGTCCATTCAAAGAAAAGAACTTTCCAGCGATCTCTAGTGATGTTTACTGGAAATCAGAGGCTGAAAGTAGCAGAAGTTACCATGTCCCTAGTCATAGATGCAGTAACACCCCGGCAGTGAACCCAGTCGCCATTGCTAAGCCCCATGCAGTCACTGCATTGCTCTGCAATGCCCGCTCTATAAACAATAAGACAGCCATTATTGCGGACCTTATTCAGACATGCGATTTTTCATGCATCACTGAAACCTGGATTGATGCCAATGCGGGCCCCACATTGGAAGCAACCATCCCATACAATTACTCAGTCCTAAGTGAGGGAAGACGAGACCGCAGAGGAGGGGGTGTAGCAATTTGTGGCAAAACAACTCTGCAGCTCAGGGCCCTGAATGTTGGCTCAACAAAGTCCTTTGAATGTATAGGTGCCCAGATCTCAGCTGGTAAAGGCTTCAAAATTTTAGTGGTTTATCGTCCCCCCCGGAGATGCTGACCCTTTCCTACAGGAATTCCCAGAACTTCTGGCCATGCTGGCTCTGTCTTATCCGAGATGGATCATCCTTGGTGACTTCAACATCCGGGCTGATAACACTCAATCACAAGATGCAAATGAACTAATAAATCTCATGGGTGGACTAGGCTTCACACAAGTTGTAAAATCAGCTACCCACAGAGGAGGGCATACGCTAGACTTACTGTTCCACCTCGGAATGGACATTAGTAACATAACAGTAACCCCAGTGGTGTGGTCAGACCATCACATAATACAGTTTACTATTGAACATCACCCTATCAAGCAGCTCCCTAAAGAAACAATCAAAACCCGTCCCCTGAGTGAATTAACACCGGAGAGGATAACTGCCAACCTGGATTTTACAAATCTGCTCCACAGTCAAATGGACCCAAACTCTCTAGTATCCCAGTACAACAACACGATATATGAAACACTTGACAGTATTGCCCCATGGCGCACCAAATCAGCAACCAAAAAGCAGAAAGCTAATTGGTTTGACAAAACCATCATGGATCTAAAAAAGAAAGGGTGCAGACTAGAAAGACAGTGGCGTAAATCAGGGACTGGGGAGCACAAATCTAGCCTAGTTCAACACCTCAGACAATACCAACAAGCAATAACCACGAAAAAATCAGACTTTATCTCGCACAAAATATCTACAGCCAACAACAGAGCTGCTCAACTCTTCCACACAGTGGAATCACTCTGCAATCCTTCCTGCCTAAAAGCCCCAACCACATACTCCAGGGAAAGGTGTGAAGAATTCTCTGCCTTCTTCACAAACAAGGTGTCTACCATCCGTGCCAGCATTACACCAACAACATCAATTGACCACTGGACGTTGCATATGCCTACTACCGTACCACCATGGCAAGTCTTTGACACTCTGAGTGTAGAAGATTTTGGAATTCTCATTCAAAGTCTCCGCCCCACTACCTGCGACCTGGATCCTGGCCCAACTGGATCCTTAATGCAGTGCCCAGCGCTGTTCAGGCCAGCACTTCACAAAATCACTCAGTTCTCCTTGCAAAGTGGACTTTTCCCAGAAGAACTAAAGAAAGCAATCATAAAACCCCTCCTGAAGAAACCATCACTAGATCCTGATTCTGTAACCAACTACAGACCTGTGGCGAACTTACCATTCCTATCAAAAGTTATCGAGAAAGCAGTCGCCAACCAGCTAGAAGCCAGGCTTACAGATAACAACATCTTTGATACTTTTCAGTCAGGATTCAGGAAAAGGCACAGCACTGAAACAGCATTAGTCCGAGTAATGAATGATCTACTTACTGCAAGGGACAAGGGTGATTGCTCAATTCTGATTCTTCTTGACTTGTCAGCAGCATTTGATACTGTGGATCATGAAATACTAATCCAGCGACTGAAGAATTACTGTGGCCTAAGGGGTACTGTTCTTAGCTGGTTTCAGACCTTCCTATCTGGCAGGACACAGCAAGTATGTCTGGGCACACACAACTCTAATCCAGTGCCACTTGCCTATGGAGTTCCACAGGGTTCTGTACTATCACCATTACTCTTTGCAGTCTACATGCTCCCACTGGGCAAAATAATCCAGAACTATGGTTTAGGATACCATTGTTATGCAGATGACACACAACTGTATCTGTCCTTCAAGCCTGGCACCCAAGACCCATCAGCATCCATAAATGCGTGTCTAGTGGATTTACAAAATTGGATGAACACCAGCTGGCTGAGGCTGAACTCTGACAAAACAGAGGTGTTGGTGGTAGGTGGTCCACACATGATGGATAAAGTTCAAAATGCTCACCACCTCAAACTAGCAATTGGGGGAGATACTGTACAGTATAAAGACTCTGTGCGAAACCTTGGGGTGATCCTGGATGGAAATCTAAAACTCAGACAGCAGGTATCAGCTGTCGTCAAGTCTTCCTTCTTCCATCTAAGAAATATAGCGAAAATCAAACACCTTATCCCAGCTGAAGACCTACCTGCCCTGGTTCACGCCTTTGTATCCTCCCGCCTAGACTACTGCAACGCCCTGTTAATCGGATCTACAGATAAGGTTCTGCGCCCCTTACAGCTAGTACAGAATGCTGCAGCCAGACTCCTAGCCAATGCCCCTCGCAGCTCACACATCACCCCAGTACTGCAAACTCTTCACTGGTTGCCAGTAAAATGGAGAATCAATTTTAAGATCTGCCTGCTGACATTCAAGGCTCTACACCACATGGGACCCAAATACATAGAAGATCTATTGGAACTAGTGTTGGGCGAACACCTAGATGTTCAAGTTCGCGAACGTTCGCCCAACATCGCCGCGATGTTCGGGTGTTCGCGCCGAACTCCGAACATAATGGAAGTCAATGGGGACCCGAACTTTCGTGCTTTGTAAAGCTTCCTTACATGCTACATACCCCAAATTAGCAGGGTATGTGCACCTTGGGAGTGGGTACAAGAGGAAAAAAAAATTTGAAAAAGAGTTTATAGTTTTTGAGAAAATAGATTGTAAAGTTTCAAAGGAAAAACTGTCTTTTAAATGTGGAAAATGTCATGTTTCTTTGCACAGGTAACATGCTTTTTGTCGCCATGCAGTCATAAATGTAATACAAAGAAGAGGTTCCAGGAAAAGGGACTGGTAACGCTAACCCAGCAGCAGCAGCACACGTGATGGAACAGGAGCAGGCGCAGGAGGAGAAGGCCATGCTTTTTGAGACACAACAACCCAGGCCTTGCATGAGGACAAGAAGCGTGCGGATAGCATGCTTTTTACCGCCATGCAGTCATAAATGTAATAAAGATAAGAGGTTCAATAAACAGGGACCGGGCGTCAACGCTTACCCAGCAGCAGCAGACGTGATGGAACAGGAGTAGGCGCAGGAGGAGAAGGCCACGCTTTCAAGTGCAACTCAGGCCTTGCATGAGGACAAAAAAATGTGTGCGCAAAGCAATGCAATGAGTAGTTTTCAGGACACAATGGGCTATTCAGAGGAGCTATTCCCACCCCCACAATCTTCTACCTGTGAAAGGTCAATGGAACAGCCACAAATGTTGTGCCCGGATTCACAACCTTTTTCTGTGGAAAATGCACCTCGCACTGAAATGCAAGGCGAGGCCGAGGATGAACATGACGTCAACAACTCAACATGACGCAAAATGGGGGTGGAACAGAAAGCTGCTTTCAATGTTTTGAAGGCCTTAATTGCCTCCGGTGGCCAGTTAGATGCATCATTCATCACACCCAAATCCCAGAGCAATGTGTGCAGGAATTTGAATCGCAGGAGGTGTACCGAGATCATCTGGACAAGTGACCAAGTGACCAAGTGACAAGTGACCAAGTGAAAAGTGACAAAGTGACCAGTGACAAAGTGACAAAATGACAAAGTGACAAAATGACAAAGTGACAAGTGACAAGTGACAAAGTGACAAGTGACAAGTGACAAAGTGACAAGTGACAAAGTGACAAAATGACAAAGTGACAAGTGACAAAGTGACAAGTGACAAAGTGACAAGTGACAAAATGACAAAGTGACAAAGTGACCAGTGACAAAGTGACAACTGAGAGGTTGTTCTGGGGAGCTCCACTGCACTCAGTCGCATATGAGGAGAGGTCTCGTCGGGACTGCTGATCCTCCTCAGCTTGCTCAAAGCCTTGAGGGTTCCTGAAGATCCTCTGCTTGGAGTTCGCCGGGGTTCAGCTTGGTGTCGGGGTCGGCGGCGTCCTCCTCACTCCAACGTGGCAGATCTTCTGTTGAAGGAAAAAAAAAAAACATTGTTAAAAGTCCAGTACCGCTTCTGAAGGACTCACCAAGAGATGCAGGAGCGCTTTAATCTAGCGCACCATCGCTCGCTGGGTGATGTCCCTCCCTACGCGCTGGAATTCTACGCTGCACATTCTAGCACGCTTTTGCGCAGTGCCGAGTCGCATTCCAGCAGCTAGCTACCAAGCTTCTGTGGATCTGATTGGGCCACCATGTTGGATCTCTGCCAAGTCCTCCAAAATTTTGAGCAATCCACGTTGCGTGACTGAGCAGTGACAACTCTACAGTCAGCATTACAATACCACTGCTGTGTTTACTGAAGAAATCAATGTTGAAGATGGAAACCGCTGGCATGATGCAAGTGGGGGATTCTGAAGATGAAAACGATCAGCGTGATGATACCAACATCAGGCAACCTGCCTCAGGAAACGCTGGTCCCAGCTATGACAAAGAACAGGACGAGGAACAGCTGGAGTTGGAGCAGGAATTGGATGCCCCCACTGCCGAGGGACAGAGCGGTGCACGTTGGACTTCCACAATTTAGCGGGAATGGACAGCAGAAGAGAAAGAAAGTGATGCTGGTGACGAATATGGTGCATCACAACAATCACAACGCTCACAAGAACATGAAGACAGAGGAGTCTGGCAGGACTCTCTGGCACACATGGCTCAATTCATGCTAGACTGCATTGAACGCGGCCCGCGCATTATTCACTATTCATTATTATTCATTATTATGGAATCTGGACAACACCAATTACTGGGTTTATACCCAGTTTATACAAACACAATGTTAAAAAACTGATTGAAGAAAGTGTCAGACAGGTCAAAAATGGAACAATTCCAGCAGGCCCTTGAGGATGGAGACTTTAGAGAGGAGATTGACATCCTCCTCCTTCTCTAGCCAGTTGTACGCCGACAGACTGACTTCAGCAAACCCAGGAGGACCAGGAGGGCAGCAAAGAACACAAGCTGCTGCTAGTGCCGAAAAGGGAATGGTATTGGCAGTGTCCTTGGAGTGGGAACATTTTCTGACACCCATGCAGCAGCCCACAGAACAGCAATCGGGCAGTTCCACGTCCTCCAACACCAATCGCCTGGAGAAGATGGTCAAGGTCCAGGACTACATGTCAGATGGCGTAGCTGTGTTGAACAATCCATCTGCAGACAGACGGTGAGTGTGACAGGCAGCACAGAGGGACCATGGCAACTCACTCATAGTACCACAGTTTGATAGTGCTGCCCAAAAAATTATATGGATCCGTGGACCCGGGCACTGCGGGCAGTACTGGGAAGTGGGAACGCAGATTTTAGTACCTAAACACACGATACAACATGTTTTCCGGGGTCGGACTCTGAGGCACATACAGATGGTCCCGATCATCATCCTCATCATACAACTCTTCTACTGAGTCTGACCCACCCACCACCTCTGCCACCCCAACATCCCCAGACACAGACCCCTCATCGTCCTCAACATTAACTTGGGATGCTGGCCTGAGCCAGACCTCCTCCTCCACATCAGGCCCCATCATCTCCTCAATGGCAGCCCTCATTAATCGCTCTGGCGACAGACCGATGGACACAACGTTCTCCTCTGGGGAGGGCTGCTGCTGACCACTGGCTGCTGGGGTGGATGTTATAGCTTGCGTGGGGCGTTGGCTGTTGCTGTTGTTGGGAGTGCTGCTCACAGCGGAGGTCTCTGAGGAACTCATGGTGAGCTCATATAGTGGTTGGCGGTGAGTGGAGTATTACTGATCCCAGCAATATACACACTGACTGGCAGAGTACGCAATGCTATATAGTCTGGCTGAGCGGTGTACACAGAGTGGCAGTACACACAATGCTATATAGTCTGGCTGAGCGGTGTACACAGAGTGACAGTAAACAATGCTGTATAGTCTGGCTGAGCCGTGTACACAGAGTGGCAGTAAACAATGCTATATAGTCTGGCTGAGCAGTGTACACAGAGTGGCAGTACACACAATGCTATATAGTCTGGCTGAGCGGTGTACACAGAGTGGCAGTACACACAATGCTATATAGTCTGGCTGAGCGGTGTACACAGAGTGGCAGTACACACAATGCTATATAGTCTGGCTGAGCGGTGTACACAGAGTGGCAGTAAACACAATGCTATATATAGCGTGGCTGAGCGAGGTACACAGTGGCAGTACACACAATGCTATATAGTCTGGCTGAGCCGTGTACACAGAGTGGCAGTAAACACAATGCTATATATAGTGTGGCTGAGCGAGGTACACAGTGGCAGTAAACAATGCTATATATAGTGTGGCTGAGCGAGCGGTGTACTACTGTTTCCAGCAGCGACACACAATGACTGGGGGGGACCCTGGCTAGCGTGGCTGGAGAGCGAACTACCCTGCCTGCCTACCCAGAGCTAAACCCACAGACAAATGGCGGAGATATGACGTGGTTCGGGTATTTATTTACCCGAAGCACGTGACCGTTCGGCCAATCAGAGCGCTAGCCGAACGTTTGGGGAACGTTCGGCCATGCGCTCTTAGTTCGGCCATGCGGCCGAACGGTTTGGCCGAACACCTGATGGTGTTCGGCCGAACTCGAACATCACCCGAACAGGGTGATGTTCTGCAGAACCCGAACAGTGGCGAACACTGTTCGCCCAACACTAATTGGAACTTTATGCCCCTCCACGCACCCTCCGCTCTGCCAACAAGATGAAGCTGGTTATTCCCAGGATACACTTAACATTTGGTGCTCGGGCCTTTTCCTATGCAGCCCCTACTCTATGCAACTCACTTCCACAATCAGTACGAGAGGCTCCTTCTCTGGACAGCTTTAAAAAAAGGCTAAAAACTCACCTCTTTTCCCTAGCCTTTGAGACTGCATAATGCAGGGTCACAGCGCTTTGAGTCCCCAGGGAGAAAAGCGCTATATAAATATTATTGTTATTGTTAAAACACTCCTAGAGTGTCAGCCTTGCTATTGTTTGCTAAAGATTATTATTATTATTTATTAAAGATTATTATTCGAGTATTCCTGGGGACTGCATTAGGCATCCCTGTAGTACAGTCAGGTTGTATTATTTGTATTGCCTGTTCTGTCTTCTGTTGTCCTTGCTATTGCACTGTTGTCAGCGGCTGGCAATGGTGAATCGTTTGGGCCAGAACCTGGATCGCACTTGCCCTAGCTTTAGCGGCAGTGGATCTCTCTAGTCTATGTCTTGGAGTTTTACCGTAGTGGCGGGTGCTACTGGTTACTCCTTCTGTCTGTTCTGTACTTGGATCACACTCGCTCTGGCGGAAAGAGCAATGGATCCTACTAAGCTCTGTTTCTGTACTTGGATCACACTCGCTCTGGCGGAAAGAGCAGTGGATCCTCCCTGTCCTATCCCTGAACCCGGATCGCACTCGCTCTGGCGGAAGAGCGGTGAATCTTATCTGACCTATTCCTGTTTTCCGTTCGTCTGTCTGTCTGAAGCAAACGCTTGCAGTTGTCTGCGGTAAGGCAGCCGGTTAGCAAGCGTTCCTGTTATTGTCCATTTGTGTTCATTCGTTAGTCAGGGTGGCGTGCTTGTCTCTGTTGCGCTTAACGTGCGGAGACCGCGGTGTAAACGCGTTCGCTGTTGCAAATGAGTTCGGTGTTCGCGTTTAGCTAGCGTTTGTTATTTTCCTTATCTCCTCATTGTATGATTTGCTGTGCCTTTGCTCTGCTCCTGTTTTTAACCTCTGCTCTGTCTTGTGTCACTTTTGGCAATCACCACTCTTGCGATTGCGTTCCTACTTTGTCTCTCCTGTTGTGTGTTCACCGTTGCTGGTTGGCAACTAGATTGGTGAACACACATAAATTCTGTCCCTGTGCTCATTCTCATTGGCAATCGCATCTCTTGCGATTGCGTTCTCACTTGGTTTCCACTGTTGTGTGTTCGCCGTCGCTGGCTGGCGACTAAATTGGTGGACATACATACATTCCTTCTCTGTGCTTATTCAGTCTTGTGTCGCTGTTAGCAATCGCCATCTCTTGCGATTGCTTTCCCACTAGGTCTTCACGGTTGTGTGTTCATCGTCGCTCTGGCGACTAGATTGGTGGACGCACATACACCCTGTCTCAGTGCTCTCTCTCTTTAAGGGCTATCTTGCCCTGCATTGCTTCCCCTCGTACAATTCCTAACTGACATCTGTGGCTGTGCAGAGGATCTGTTCCTCTGCACTCCATAGCTCCATCTGCTGGCAGGAATTCCCCTCTACAGGTGCATAGCACCATTGCTAGGTTCTCTCAGATTATACGCTTGTGGAGGATATCCTCAGTGTCAGCGCGCATCCTGTGCTCTGACCACGGGAATAATTGCCTTGTATAAGGGGGGGGGGGCTCCACCAGTGAGTGCAGTCAGATTGGCAACAATGTGCCTGCTGACTGTGATGTAGAGGGTCAAAGTTTTGCTCAATAGAGCATTATGGGGTGAATCAAACTTCCGGGAAAGTTCGCCTTTGGCAGGCGAACGCGAACCACCGAAGTTCGCCGGGAACCGTTCGTGGGCGAACCGTTCGGGACATCTGTGTGTGTGTGTGTGTGTGTGTGTGTGTGTGTGTGTGTGTGTGTGTGTGTGTGTGTAGCACGTGGGGAGAGTACTTTGTGTTCTTGTATTGCTCTTACCTGCTAATGGTTCCAGTAAGAGCTCAGGCAGCACTGGGCTGCTGCAGGAAGCTTCCTCTTCCGATTTCTGCTGCAGCACCCCCAGCACCCATGCGGCTTTGACTCAGCATGTACGTTCCTCCAGCCTTCCCAGGGGGACGCGCCCGTCCCAGAGCAGTTCTTATAGGTTGAGGAGGCGGGTCTAGTGGGTGTCAGCTGACACACTGGTCAGCTGACACTTTTCTGCTGGAACCTTTGCTGATTTTCTGGGCTGGTCTGATCTTTCCCACCTGTATATAAGCTCTGTTCATTCAGTTGCTCACTGCCCGTGATAGCCTTCAGTACGCTGATGCTGGACACTCTGTCACTCTGTGATATTATTGTATTTATATGCGATTAGCCTAGTTGCTCTGATATATATATATATATATATATATATATATATATATATATATATATATATATATATATATATATGCAGCGTTTGCGATATATATCTATCCTTTAGAATAGCTTTGTTATTTTTCTGATATACTTTGTATGACTTTTACTACTCTTGACCATGCACTCTGCCTCAGCCTATTGTACCTCAGCCATCTGACCACCCATGTATGACCCTAGCCTGTTTAACGACCTAGCCTTTGTCTCAGCATATTGTATCGCAGCTATTCTATCACACGTGAATGACCTTATTTACATTTTGACTACGATTATCTGATCCTCATTATATATGCCTGTAACGTAGCGTACTACTGTACCAAGCGTGATAGTTCTCTAGCTGAGCCCATGGTCATGTGATTGTGGGTTAAGTTTGTGTTTTGCAGACTACCTTGCTCCCAAATTCATTGAAAGGCTACCATTTTGGCTCAAGTTCTTTCCTACAGGGTCTTGCAGAAGTTGAGTGAGTGGTTATTTGTCCCACATACCTCCATTACAGCACCTCTGGGTTGCTGGATAAAAACAGCATAATGTTTCACAGCATTTCATATGTGCAGTGGTTGCAGCAAACATATGTATATTCATACAGTGGGTGGGAGGGAAGCGGAAACTACATTCAACACCAAAGTGCAAATATCTAAAACTACTTCCAGGTGGTTGAGAACTCTAGAAGCAACAATTGCTAAAGAATTAGCAATAGAACCTGGAGGGGATGTGGCCCTCCAGGTACACACAGATATAGTGGACCGGGGACATGTTGATAAACAATCCTGTCTGGATGGTAAATGGTCAAATATGAATTTGGAGACAGTTCCACTTATAAAGATGTTAAAAGAAAAAAGTGACTTGTATAGCACTTTTCTTCAGTGAGATTAAATGAGAGCTGCAGCCACCAATGCCACCCCACTCCTCCCTAACTCATCGCTGAATAGATATTGGATCCAGCCAAGTTTCAAACCCTGCTCAGGTAAGTCAAAGGTGGTGACTAGTACACTATCCAGCCGCCCACACAGACCATTTCTTTTTTTAATGGTCACATTTTTAAAAGTATTGGTTCAATGAAGTATATCAATACCTACTGGTTTGTGATAAAGTAGTAACTGATCATTTGCAGAATCAGGCCAATAATGTCTACCTGAGGAACTCCATCCTATACTTACAACAAAATCTCCTTCCTTTAACAGTTACTTTTTGTTCACTTACCCTGCATACAATACTTGTACTAAATAGTTAATTCTCTAATTTCTGGTATTATCTTACTTTTAAAGGGAACCCAAAGTGAGGCTCCCATATTTATTTCCTTTCAAGCAATACCAGTTGCTTAGCTATTCTGCTGATCTCTTTGGCTGCAATAGTGTCTGACTCTGAATCACACACTTGAAACAAGAATGCAGCTAATCTAGTCATACTTCATTCAGATCACCTGATCTGTGTGCTTGTTCATGGTATATGGCTAATAGTATTAAAGGCAGAGGATCAGCAGGGCAGGTAGATAGTAAGCATTGTAGGAAATAATTATGACAACCTTTAGTTCTCTCACTTTAAGTTCTGTTTAAAGAGAATCTGTATTGTTAAAATCGCACAAAAGTAAACATACCAGTGCGTTAGGGGACATCTCCTATTACCCTCTGACACAATTTCGCCGCTCCTCGCCGCATTAAAAGTGGTTAAAAAGAGTTTTTAAAAGTTTGTTTATAAACAAACAAAATGGCCACCAAAACAGGAAGTGGGTTGATGTACAGTATGTCCACACATAGAAAATACATCCATACACAAGCAGGCTGTATACAGCCTTCCTTTTGAATCTCAAGAGATCATTTGTGTGTTTCTTTCACTCTGTTCTCATGCACTGAAGTTTCAGGCTGCTCGTTTCTTCCTGCAAACAGCTTTGCCCTTGTTTATAATTCTTCAGTATGTGAAAGCCAAGCCAGCTCAGAGGACGATTTATCCAGCTTGTAAAATATAAGAGAGAAGAGAGAAGCTGCTCTAATCCTAAATAACACACAGGCAGTGTGCAGAGAGGGGCCTCGAGGGGGGAGATGCATCACAGAACCACAACACTGAAGAACTTGGCAGCCTTCCAGACACAGGCCGACAAGTCTGACAAGAGAGAGATAAGTTGATTTATTACAGAGACAGTGATAGTATAAAGTGCTGCAGTTAGCCAGAACACATTAGAATAGCTTTTTGAACTTGTAGGATGATAAAAAACAGGATGCAATTTTTGCTACGGAGTCTGTTTAAAGGACATTACTTTTGAGCTAAAGCACGGCCCTGAGTGTAACTGTGATTTCATGCCTGTAGAAGGGTTGCTAGGCCTGAGGGAGAATAGACACATTAACATTGGAGTGCCACCTGGTGGAGAAGGCCCTGCACTGCTGGGCTGTATGCTGCATTTATTTGCTTTAAAGAGGAACTGTAACGACAAAACGTCCCCTGGAGGGTACTCACCTCGGGTGGGGGAAGCCTCCGGATCCTAATGATCCACGACGTCCTCCATCCGTCAGGAGTATCGCTGCAGCCCTCCGTGCAGCGGTGACGTAATATTTACCTTCCTGGCTCCTGCGCAGGCGCTCTGACGGCTGTCGGCTCCGAAGTAGGTGGAAATACCCGATCGCCGTCGGGTCTGCTCTACTGCGCAGGCGCAAGTTTCCGGCGCCTGCGCAGTAGAGCGGACCCGAGGGCAGGGTCGGCCCTAGACTATTTGCCGCCTGAGGCAAAAAAAAATTTCCGCCTACACCCCCCCCGGTGGGGGGCGCGCTCTGGGGGGCCGCCGAGCTGGAGGGGTAGCTGGCAGGACGGGGGTATTGGGCCTAGCGGCGGGGAGGGGGTCATACCCCCCCCTCCCTCGCCTGGGTCCCCCGTGCTCCGCTCCCCTCCAGCCTTAAATACAAGCAGCCGCTATGTGTAAGAGGCACGGGCGGGTAGGACTCACCTCTTCCTCGTTCCAAGCGTGCGTTCCACTGACGTCACTTCCTGCAACGCTGCAGGAAGTGACGTCAGTGGAGTGCACGCTTGGAACGAGGAAGAGGTGAGTCCTACCCACCCGTGCCTCTTACACATAGCGGCTGCTTGTATTTAAGGCTGGAGGGGAGCGGAGCACGGGGGACCCAGGCGAGGGAGGGGGGGGGTCCGACCCCCCTCCCCGCCGCTAGGCCCAATACCCCCGTCCTGCCAGCTACCCCTCCAGCTCGGCGGCCGGCTCCCCGCACCCACGGACGGGCGGGTGCCGCCCCTGGAATTTTGCCGCCTGAGGCAAAAGTTTCACCCTGCCTCATGAGCGGGCCGGCCCTGCCCGAGGGAGATCGGGTATTTCCGTCTATTTCCGTGCCGAAAGCCGCCACAGTGCCCCCGCTGGAGCCAGCAAAGGTAAATATTGAAGCTACAGTCGGCTCTGTCGCCGGCTGTTCGGAGGGCTGCAGCGAGACCCCTGTGGGACAGAGGACGACGTGGGAAGCCTCATTAGGATCCGGAGGCTTCCCCCACCCGAGGTGAGTACCCCCAGGGGAGGACTGGCCAGGGGGGAAAGGGGGAGATTTCCCCCCAGGCTGCCTCTCATTTAATGATTTAGGGCTGGTACAGTGCCTGCTGCATTCAGGTTTTTGTATAAGGCAATGTGAAACATTAGGCTGAGAGAAATAAAGATGCAATTACGGAGCAATTGGAGGACGGGTAAGCTGGTAAATGTACACAGCAAGATGCAGAGCAGAGGCTTGCCTGCAGGGTCCATAGAAAAAAAAACCTCTGTCTGCTTTCACACCACTATAGCTCCCAACTGTCCCTCTTCTGAAGGGACAGTACCTCTATGGACATACGTGTGTGTGTGGGGGGGGGGGGGGGGGGAGAGAGAGTCTTGGGGAATTAAGGTGGCCATACATCTGTTGTCTCAGCGATCAACCAACTGTTTTGATAATTACTATCGGATTGGGTGAAAATCGGTGCCGCCACAAGCATGCCCAATTGGCGATTTGACGGATTTTGGGCGGAAATTGGTTCAATCTGAGATGCTGGGAAATCTCAGGTCGATGTGGTTGATTTGGTGCGCAGCGGTAACGACATGCGATAATCACGAACGACGGACACAATGGAAACCCCTTGCTGTCATCCCTCCAAATGTATTATGTGACACCCGGTGCCTGTGCAGTTATACTTTACCTCTCACACTGCCCTGGAAGTGTACTTGCTGTATTTCCACATGGGCGCCCCACATGACTACCAGCATGTAGCACATGGGGGCCTGAGTTGACGCCATTTGGGTTGAGGCTGCCATGAACACGGGCCTCTAGTTTGTGTTTTCCCCCCAGGCTGAAAGGTCCCAGTCCTCCCCTCAGTACCCCCCAGGGGAGGTTTTTGTTGTTACAGAGTCTCTTTAAGTAAGGGCCCTTCCACTCTGCATGCGGTTCAATACAGATTTCACAACGCATACTTTTTGCTGATGGCAAGAACACCGGTAAAATAAAAGAAATCGTGAGGCGTCTTCTTCAGTGTTGCATTGCGGTGCATTGTGATTTTCAGCAAAACATAATTGCAGTGCCTGCTACAGTTTTTCTGCATTTGCGATCATGTCAATTGAAGCATGTGCAGATCACATAGCAACCACAGTGCTATGTGATTTGCAATGTGATTTCCCATTTGTAAAAACCTCTTGCAGATTTTTTGTGTTCTATTCATGTTGGCAAATGAAACAACGATCACATCCGTAAATTGTGACGTTGTGTGCAATTGGCATGAACTGAAAATTGCAACTGCATCCCAATTGCGATTTTGTGACTGCAATTTTCAGTGTGGAAGGACCCCAAGGGAGGGTTTACACTTGTCCTAGTGGAAAAATCATGCAATTTTTCACATACCGTATATACTCGGCTATAAGTCGAGAAATTTTGGACTGACTCAAAGTATAAAAGTGGGGGGGTCGCCTTATACTCGAGATAGTCCAAAATTTCCCCACTTATAGCCAGGAATGGGGAGGCACCTCTTTCTCTCCCCCTTCCTGTAATGTTAAGCAGACAGTTTATTGAAAATCCCCCTCCCTCCCACCACCATGCAAAGGAGCCTCTTGTCACTATTTCTCCCCCCTGTGTAATCGCTAAAGTGGAAGCTTCTCACTCACTAATCCATCGGAGCACAGCGCTCTTCTCCCTGTAGTCACGCTGGCTGGGCTGTGTGTGCATCAGCTCACAGCTACGAGCCCCGATGTCATGTGACTTCATGTATCACATTACATCGGGAGCTGTAGCTTATGCATACAGCCCAGTCAGCGTGACTACAGGCAGAAGAGAGCTGTGCTCGGATGAATTAGTGTGAGTTTGAAGCTTCCACTTTAGCAATTACACGGGGGAGAGATAGAGATAAGAGGCTCCTTTGCGTGGTTGTGGCTGGTGGGAGGGAGAGGGATTTTCAGTAAACTGTCTGCTTTGCAGCGCGGGATAGCTCAGTGAGTGATTGCTGGCTTCAGTGATCACACAGAGGGGGGAGAGGTAGAGAGAAGAGGCCTCTTTGCATGGTGGTGGGAGGGAGGGGGGCTTTTTAGCAAGCTGTCTGCTAACACTGCTGGGAAGGGGACACAGGGGAATAGCTATTGCCCACCAGTGACTGCACAGGCAGGGGGACACAGGGGCCTCACAGCAGGAGCCACACAGCCAGGCGGACACAGAGGCCACACAGCCAGGGGGACACAGAAGCCACACAGCCAGGGGAAACAGGGGCCACACAGCCAGGGGAAACAGGGGCCACACAGCAGAAGCCACACAGCCAGGGGAAACAGGGGCCACACAGCAGAAGCCACACAGCCAGGGGAAACAGGGGCCACACAGCAGAAGCCACACAGCCAGGGGAAACAGGGGCCACACAGCAGAAGCCACACAGCCAGGGGAAACAGGGGCCACACAGCCAGGGGAAACGGGCCACACAGCCAGTGGGACACAGATGACACACAACTAGAGGGGCCACACAGCCAGGGGGACAAAGGGGCCACACTGCTAGAAGGGCCACACAGCCCTTAACTTTGCTGCACCGACTTATATTTGAGTAATTAATAAATTCCTGTTTAAGAGGGTCAAATATTGGGGTCGACTTATACATGAGGTCGACTTGTATCCGAGTATATACGGTACATGCTTCTGCAATTGCGTTTTTTGAATCGTTGTTTTTGTTTGGATTTGAAATGAAAAGCTATTCAACAGTGCAATGGGGGATCTGGTCAGTGCATCATACTAACAGAGCTGCACAGAGAGAATGTGGGTAGAGTTAATCAGTCACAGGATTTTAAATCAACACAGCAGCTAAAGGTCAATGGGAAGACTACAGTTACTGCATTTGGCTTGGTTACCGACAGCTTTATGCATAATATCTATAACTATGTAATTTTTAAAGGAAAGAACTTAGCTTAAAGCAAACCTGAACTGAAAAATAAAAGTCAAAATAATCATACACATGTCAAACTTACCTCCCATATAGTTTACTCATCAATCCTTCTCTCCTTTACCATTCCTGTTTGTCGACTGTGATTAATGGAATCCTCCATCCTCCATTTAAAAAAAAATATTCACTACCCCATAACAGCTTCCTGGTCAGCACCATGTTTAACTGTAACATTACCTACTTGAACCATAGGGAAACATGGATATTACCTTGCTCATCGGTTGTCATTTCAGTTATAACTGACAACAACTGATATATAACTGACAGCAACTGATATATTTCAGTTCTGACAAAATCTTGTCAGAAATGGAAGGAATCTTTGTAATAAGAAAATGGCGAGCTTCTGAGAGGAACTGGTGGTGAGATAAGTATGTAATATTCATTTGCAGGTGCATCATGTGTTTATTTTAAATAATTCTACTCGGTTCAAGATCATATTAATTTTTTTTTGTGCAGTGACTACAAAGTAAATTTAATAGGTACAACAGTTTATGAAAACATAAATTCACTTTTTATTCAAACCTAAGCTAAAGAAAGAAAAAACAGATGTATTTTGATCAGCCAAGCAATCAATTTCCTTAATCGTAATTAAATGATAGAAAGAGCATTGTTTAACACATTAATAAATAGCCTGGCAATTAAATTCTTATCACCATGGTTCTTCCATGTAATTGTCTTTTGATAGGGTGGAATCGTTCTAGGATGGTTTCCACTTATAGCAGAGACAACAGGGGCAATTTTTCATAATCCTTACAATTAGTGGGCTCTAATTTACACTTATTGACATACTTATTACTGGTCTGCTGCAGTTTAGAGCTAATAAAATGTATCATATTCTTCGCAGAGAGTATGAATTAACCAGCCCATTTCATGTGCCAAGTCTCATAAGGTTTATATAAAGAGACATTCTTAGACATAATAGTAATGGCCAACAAAATACATTTTGGGGCTTTCAATGCCATCTGTGGCACATAATACTGCTTTCGTTTTGGCTATCAATTAAAAAAATGTGGGAAAGATTTAATTACATTTGTTTTTAATCAACAATGTATTTGTTTTCTCCGATGCATAATACAATATTGCTGCAGCCACTGACACTGAGGATAGATGTAGATAGGAAGAAATGTCAGCAGGACGATGGCCAAGGAGACATTTGTTCTTCCAGTATTGCAATACTTGCCTGTTATGTAACGAAAGTCAATGATCGTGATTCCTCCAAGATAAATGTCCTTTCTGATTATTGGGACGAACATTGTATGAAGATATGCTCCTACCCATACATGCCATATCCTGTCTGTGCCTGTCCCTTATCCTGTCTGTGCCTGTCCTGTAATACTCCTCACTTCCAGTGTCTGATCACCCTTCCAGTGTATACACCAATTCTAGTATCTGCCACCCCTCTTTCCTCCATCTCCAGTGTCTGCTACCCCATCCTCCAGCCTCTCCCACAGAGGCTCGGAAGATGCGTAGAAGCACAAAACAATGTTAGGCTGTCGTATACTTCTGGACATCCACAGCCACAGCCACTTTGCAAAAAAAAACAAAAAAAAACGTATATGCTTAAGAGCATCCATTTCAAATGTTCCTCCAGTTCATGCTCCCCCTTACAATGCCTAACTTCCAGTATCAGCCCATAAGCACCGTACTATTTCCCAAAGTGTTTCCTTCAAGTCTGCTTCTTAGGATCTGTTCACATACTGTAAATATAGTGGTGCCCAACTCTGCTGCTGCTTCAAAGCTTTGTTATGAGGCCCTGTGATTTCTAGCTATGCCTCTACACTAGCCCATAACTCCCAACTGTCCCTCTTTTGGAGGGACAGTCCCTCTTTGGGAGCCCTGTCCCTCTGTCCCTCTTTCATCCTCATTTGTCCATCTTTCAGGACTTTGTCCCTGTTTCTTTGTAAATACAGTATATAGATTTCGCTACTAAAAATGTGTTTGACTCTAAACTTTATTCCTATCCTTTCAATTGATATATTACTAATTTTAAAATGTTAATATGATGGAAAATGAAGCAGGATAGAAAGGATCAGTGGGGTTTGCATTATAAAGCATATTTTTCTTATGAAATCTTTATATTATGCATGACTAAGGGTGTGATGGGGGCGTGATCAGGGGTGTGGCAGGGGCCTGGCTTAGGCATCCCTCTTTCTCATCTCAAAAAGTTGGGAGGTATGCTAACCGGAAAAAATCATGTGCCTCTACACCAACCTGAAATAGTGATGCTCGGATACCCCTTTTTATTATTCGAGTTTGGTCGAATTCGAATAGTAAATTATTCGCGTTCGGTCGAATATTCGAATCGAATTTTTTTTACTATTCAATTCGACCTCGGACTTCGAGCTCACTATTCGAGTCGGTATTCGAGCTCATTATTCGAGCTGACTATTCGAATTGGCCTTAAATAGCTTCCAACACTTGTTTTGAGGGTTAATGATGCAAGAAACATCTTTTTTTCCAAGTAACAACAGCAAGTGATTATGTGGGGATGTTCCTTTTAAAAAAAAAAAGGTGGAAAGAGAAGTTGTGTCCAAAATGTTGTTCAGTACTGTATATACTTCTTCTTCTTCTTTATCTTCTATATCTTCTTCTTCTTCTTCTTCTATATCTTCTTCTTCTATATCTTCTTCTATATCTTCTTCTTCTTCTTCTATATTGTCTTCTTCTTCTTCTTCTTCTTCTTCATCTTCATCTTCTTCTTCATCTTTTTCTTCTTCTTCATCATCTTCTTCTTCATCTTCTTCATCTTCTTCATCTTCTTCATCTTCTTCTTCTTCATCTTCTTCTTCTTCTTCTTCATCATCATCTTCTTCTTCTTCTTCTTCATTTTCTTCATCTTCTTCTTCTTCATCTTCTTCATCTTCTTCTTCATCTTCTTCTTCATCTTCTTCTTCATCTTCTTCATCTTCTTCATCTTCTTCTTCTTCATCATCTTCTTCTTCTTCATCTTCTTCTTCTTCATCTTCTTCATCTTTTTCTTCTTCTTCATCTTCTTCATCTTCTTCATCTTCTTCATCTTCTTCATCTTCTTCTTCTTCTTCATCTTCTTCATCTTCTTCTTCTTCATCTTCTTCTTCTTCTTCTTCTTCTCCTTCTTCTTCTTCTCCTTCTTCTTCTTCTCCTTCTTTTTCTATATCGTCTTCTTCTTCTTCACTTATTTCTCTTTTATATTTTTTTTTAAAGAAATGCAGCTATTTTTGAGGGTAATAAATAGCTGGTGGCGCACGCATGTTGGAAGCGCCATTGTATGTGCTCCCTGGCAGTGGAAACACACAGACAGCAGGAGGTAAATTCAGCAGCAGGAGGAGGAGGATGATTGTGCGGCAGCAGGCAGTCAATGAGGCAGGCATTGAGACGAGACATAATAGGCTGTGGTACCTAGCGGTGGTACCAGGCCGTAAATACACAGCATGAGGTTCCAGACAGCGGTCGTGAAGCCCACATCATGTCCAATACACAACTGGGACAACACAGTTTTCAACCCGGACACCTCTAAAAATAATATCACACAGTATTAATAAAAAGTATATATAATTTTTGTTTTTTTTTAAAGAAATGCAGCTATTTTTGAGCGTAACAAATAGCTGGTGGCGCACGCATGTTGGAAGCGCCATTGTATGTGCTCCCTGGCAGTGGAAACACACAGACAGCAGGAGGTAAATTCAGCAGCAGGAGGAGGAGGATGAGTGTGTGGCAGCAGGCAGTCAATGAGGCAGGCAGTTGACATAATAGCCCTGGTACCTAGCGGTGATACCAGGGCTGTAAATAAACACAGCAGGAGGTCCCAGACAGCGGTCGTGCAGCCCACATCGTGTCCAATACACAACTGGGACAACAGTTTTCAACCCGGGCACCTCAGAAAAATGAAACCTTTTTTTTTTTATGGTTTATTTGTTTTGTTTTTTTACAGAAAATTACACAGGCAGATATAGCTATTGTTTGACGAAATAGCTGGTGGCAGAGTGGCAGCAGAAGGTAAATCTGTGTACCCTGGCAGTGGGAAACACAGACAGACAGCAGCAGCAGCAGGAAGAATGGAGGAGTAATGTGAGCAACTATTGTTTGACGTAATAGCTGGTGGCAGAGTGGCAGCAGAAGGTAATTCTGTGTACCCTGGCAGTGGGAAACACAGACATACAGCAGCAGCAGCAGGAGGAATGGAGGAGTAGTGTGAGTGTGGCAGCAGGCCAGGCAGGCAGCGTGACATAATAGCCCTGGTACCTAGCGGTGATACCAGGGCTGTAAATAAACACAGCAGGAGGTCCCAGACAGCGGTCGTGCAGCCCACATCGTGTCCAATACACAACTGGGACAACACAGTTTTTAACCCGGGCACCTCAGAAAAATTAAACCTTTTTTTTTTTATGGTTTATTTGTTTTGTTTTTTACAGAAAATTACACAGACAGATATAGCTATTGTTTGACGTAATAGCTGGTGGCAGAGTGGCAGCAGAAGGTAAATCTGTGTACCCTGGCAGTGGGAAACACCGACAGACAGCAGAAGGGCAGTACACAGCAGCCCACTGTAGGTGTAAAATGTGTGGCTGCAGGCGACGTAATAGTCAAAGTGAACCAGGCTGGCTTAGTGAGCAGGAGCCAGGAGGTGGTAAAGGGTGGTAAGGCACATTAACGATGGTTCTTCCGGTAGCCAGTTCATGTCCCCCTCTCGCCGACAACAGGGGCCAGGAACTCGCCTTCCACCCACGCCTGGTTCATCTTGAGAAACGTGAGTCTGTCCACAGACTTGTGAGACAGACGTGAGCGTTTCTCGGTGACCACGCCACCAGCTGCACTGAAGCAGCGCTCGGACAGCACGCTGGAAGGGGGACAGGACAGCACTTCCAGGGCGTACTGCGCCAGCTCGCTCCAGATCTCCAGGCGCTTGACCCAATACTCCATGGGATCAACAGGGGCATCGCTGTCAAGCCCGCTGTAGGAATCCCATGTAGTCAGCCACCATTCGGGTCAGGCGCTGGCTGTGACCGGAGGAGGATGCTGCTGCATGCACCTCCTCTCTAGTCACTTCTGCCAGAGCCTCTACAGTCCTGTAGAGCTCGTTGCTGAGAGACAGCAGGTCTGTGGGGCGCTTGCTGCTGGATGCAGGCACCTGCTGCTGCCTCTGTGCTGGCTGGACAGTGGGGGTGGAAGGCTGGGGGAAGGCTTCCTCCAAGCGCTCAACAAGCGCCTGCTGCAAGCTCCTTATTTGTTGCGCTGGGTCTCCTCCTGCAGGCGGCAGGAACTGGCTCAACTTCCCCTTGAGGCGTGGGTCCAACATCATGCTGATCCAGATGTCCACCCTCTGCTTCATCTGGATCACCCTGGGGTCCTTGCGCAGGCACGTCAGCATGTGGGCTGCCATTGTGAAGAGGCGGGCCACGTGTGCTGGCACATCGACGGCAGTGCTGTCCTCATCCTCCTCCTCTGCCTCCTCAGCCTCATCCTCTCTCCACCCCCGCACCAACTCAGCTGCGCTGTGCTGATCCCCCTCATCAGCAGCAAGGTCAGGGACCTCCACCAAGTTCTCCTCCTCCTCCCCCTCAGAGGTGGACTGTGCAGCTGCATGACGCTCCTGCTGGTCCAAGGCTGCCGCTTCCTGTTCCAGCAAAGCATCGAGGGCCCTGTTCAGCAGACAAACCAGGGGCACCCACTCGCAGACCATAGCATGGTCCCTGCTCACCATGTTAGTGGCCTGCAGAAAGGGAGGCAGCACTAAGCACACCTGCTGCATGTGCCTCCAGTCATCATCCGGGACGATGGACGGGATGTTGCTGGTCCTGTCCCTTCTCTGAGCGGCGGACACAGTGGCCAGGGCAAGGTACTGGTTGACAGCGTGCTTCTGTTCAACCAGACGCTCCAACATCGCCGGGGTGGAGTTCCAGCGAGTCGGAACGTCAAGGATCAGCCGATGGCGTGGCAGCTCCAGCTCCTTTTGCACGTCTTCCAGGCTCGCACAGGCTGCAGCCGAGTGCCGGAAGTGACGCACAACGTTCCTTGCCGTTTCCAGCAGTTCGCCCATCCCCTGGTAGGTGCGCAAGAACTTCTGCACCACCAGGTTCAGCACGTGGGCAAGACAGGGGATGTGGGTCAGGTTTCCCCTGTCTATTGCGGCAACCAGATTGGCCCCATTGTCGGCCACCACCTCTCCGACTCTGAGGCCTCTGGGGGTCAGCCAAATCCTCTCCTGCTCCTGGAGTTTGGCCAACACATGGGTTGCCATCAGTTTGGTCTTCCCAAGGCTGACCAAGTGAAGCAGCGCTTGGCAGTGGCGGGCCTTCACGCTGCTGCTGAGGCGGGGAATTTGGCCAGGTGTGCCGGAGGATGGCAGAGGATCGGAGGAACCTGCTGCAGTTCCCCTGACCCTGCGGGGTGGCACCACCCACTGTGTTGCTGCTGCTACTGTGCCCGCTACTGCTCTCCCATCCTCACCCCCTTCCACCAAGCTGACCCAGTGGACAGTGAAGGACAGGTAGCGGCCTGTCCCGAAGCGGCTGCTCCAGGAGTCCATGGTGACGTGGACCCTTTCACCAACCGCGTGCTCCAGCCCTCGCTCCACATTGGCCATCACAAAGCGGTGCAGTGCAGGAATGGCCTTGCGGGCGAAGAAGTGTCTGCTGGGGAGCTGCCAGTCTGGGGCTGCACAAGCAAGCAGCGCACGCATGTCGCTCCCCTCCTGCACGAGCGTATACGGCAGGAGTTGGGAGCACATGGCCCGTGCCAGCAAGCCGTTCAGCTGCCGCACGCGACGCCTGCTGGGAGGCAGAGCCCTAACCACCCCCTGGAAGGACTCGCTCAAAAGGCTCCGGCGTGGCCTTTTGCTTGCACGGGAATCAGCAGACACAGCAGAGGAGGCCACTGAGGACTGGCTGCCAGAACAGGTCTCAGTGTCGGCGGCAGGAGTTGCAGAGGGGGGAGGAGCAGTGCATTTCCGCACTCCTGCTGGTGCTGCTGGAGGAGCAGGAGGGCGGGTGGCTGCTGTTGCTGCTGCTGCTGCTGCTGCTGCTGCTGAAGGCTGTGCAGTGATGGGTGTGCTGCCACTGCCAGCACCAGATGCCTTCAGCCTCTGGAACTCCTCATGCTGGTGGAAATGTTTCGCAGCAAGGTGGTTGATGAGCGAGCTGGTGCTGAACTTTAAGGGGTCTGCACCTCTGCTCAACTTCCGCTGACAGTGGTTGCAAGTGGCGTACTTGCTGTACACTGTGGGCATGGTGAAAAATCGCCAGATTGGTGACAAAAACAACCCCCTACGGCCTGGAGCCGCTGCTGCCTGTCTCCCTGTGGTGGTTGGGGCGGGGGCTTGGGTGCAGCTGGTGGTGGTACTGGCAGATGCTGCTGCTGCTGCTGCTGAGCCTGAGACACCAGCAGGCTGTGGGACCTTGATGCGCCTCCTTGCAAGGCCCACAAGCGCATCCTCCTCCTCCTCAGAGCTGCTGATGACGACATCCCCTGGAGCTGGTGGCACCCAGTCTTTGTCTGTCACTGTGTCATCATCATCCTCCCCCTCCTGAAACATGTCCTGCTGGGATGATGACCCCCCAAACTCCTCTCCTGATGCATGGATGGGCTGCTTGACTGTCGCCACAGTCTTGCTGTCCAATCCCTCCTCCCCCAAAGTGCCCATCAGCATCTCCTCCTCAAAATCGCCAACAACAGCAGACAATACCCTGATGGTGCCTGGGGTCAAAAGACTGCTGAGTGACAGGTCGGCGACTGACGGTGAACTGGCCTCCTCCCCAGGCCCTGCTGGGCGGCTGCTGCGAACAGGGGTGGTGGTGGTGGTGGTGAGGGTGGAGGCCTCGGATGCAGAGCTGATGGCGGGCTGCTCATCCTCCATCATCAGTTGCACCACAGTGGCTGCATCCTTTTCCTCAATGGGACGTTTCCGACCCGGCTGGAGGAAAATCGGAGCAGGTGCTACACGCTGCTGCTGCTGTGTCTCTGCAGCGTGAGTTGCAGATGCTCCTGCTGGGCGGCGCGCCCAAGGCGTCCACGGCCAGTGGCTATAGGAGGAATGTTAGCCACTGACGCTGCTGCTGCGGAACTGTGCATGGTGGCGCGGCCGCGGCTTGCCACAATGCTGCTCCCTCTCCTCCTGATTCCCTTGCTGCCCTTCCCCTTGCCCAAACCGCGCTGGCTGCCACTTCCAGACATCTTAGATGTTTTGGGCGTAAACACAAAAGTTTTTAAAAAGGGCGGGTGAAAAGTGGGGTACTTTAATGGAGTGGGTTGGTGGGTGAGGTGACACTAATCACTAAGTGATTAGATCGCTAACTGATTAGTACAGTACAAATACAAAATACAATAATTGGTAATCAGTAAGTGTGAACAGTGAACAATGAGTGTGTCCCCTAGTACACTAACTAGAAAATACAATAATCAGTAGTAATCACTCAGATTCAGTAGAAGGAAATAGAGTGTGTGTACACTACAGACAGTGAGTGCACGCACGCACGCCCACACACGCGCAGGAGCTAGCCTATGAACAGTGACTGAGTGAGTGTCCCTAGTACAGTACGTAAGTAGTAACAGTCAGGAAGTACAACTAGAAATTACAATAATCAGTAGTAATCACAAGGAAATAGAGTGTGTGTACACTACAGACAGTGAGTGCACGCACGCGCACACACGCGCAGGAGCTAGCCTATGAACAGTGACTGAGTGAGTGTCCCTAGTACAGTAAGTAAGTAGTAACAGTCAGGAAGTACAACTAGAAATTACAATAATCAGTAGTAATCACAAGGAAATAGAGTGTGTGTACACTACAGACAGTGAGTGCACGCACGCGCACACACTCGCAGGAGCTAGCCTATGAACAGTGACTGAGTGAGTGTCCCTAGTACAGTAAGTAAGTAGTAACAGTCAGGAAGTACAACTAGAAATTACAATAATTAGTAGTAATCACAAGGAAATAGAATGTGTGTACACTACAGACAGTGAGTGCACGCACGCGCACACACGCGCAGGAGCTAGCCTATGAACAGTGACTGAGTGAGTGTCCCTACCCTAGTACAGTAAGTAAGTAGTAACAGTCAGGAAGTACAACTAGAAATTACAATAATCAGATTCATTAGTAGTAATCACAAGGAAATAGAGTGTGTGTATACTACAGACAGTGCACGCGCACACACACGCAGGAGCTAGCCTATGAACAGTGACTGAGTGTCCCTCCCTAGTACAGTAAGTAGTAACAGTAAGTACATCTAGAAATTACAATAATCAGTAATCAGAAGGAAATAGAGTGTGTGTACACTACAGACAGTGCACGCACACACACACCGTCACACGCAGGAGCTATGAGCAAACAGTGACAGTGAGTGTCCTAGTACAGTTATATAACTACAATACAAAATACAATCACTCAGTACTAGTAAAGGACAGCAGAAATACTGGTATAGATGAGAAATAAACTAACAGAGGACAAGACAAGACAAGACAAATAACATTTATATTGCGCTTTTCTCCTTGCGGACTCAAAGCGCCAGAGCAGAGCAGCAGCCACTAGGGCGCGCTCTATTGGCAGTAGCAGTGTAAGGGAGACTTGCCAAAGGTCAGGAGAGAACAGCTGAGCTGCCCACACAGGCAGGCCCTGAGGCCTAAAGTTGTGTAAGCTTGCCTGCAGCAGCTGGCTCTCTAGTAACACACAAGCTACTAACTAAAATACAATGTCTATCTAACTAACAACAATATAGGTGTATATAGGAGGTGTATGTGAGCAAAAACGCTAGGTGAATGACCACAATAAAGCTCTTGCTAAGCCAAAGCACAAAGGAGCAGATCTCTCTCTGTACAAAGTCAGGCAAGGACGGAAAAACCTAACATGGCGGCCGCTATTTATAGGATTGGGGCTGGCCAGGGTCCCCCTCTGTGATTGGCTGCCATCAGAGGGCCTGGGAGCCCTCTGATTGGCTCTGAGGACAGGACATCAATCTGGGCTATGACGCTATTCGAGCTCGGTATTCGAGCTCGAATAGCGCTGTTAGCTCGAATAGCGCGAATAGTGAATGTGCTATTCGAGTTTACTCGAATAGCCCATTCGAATATCTCCAGCTATTCGGAGCTCGAATACCGAGCTCGAATAGCTGAAAAAGAGCTTGAATATTCGAGCTACTCGAATATTCGAGCTCTGTTGAGCACCACTGACCTGAAACAATCATGTGCCTAATCCAGTCAGACGTTAATCAGAGCATGTGATCTGCATGCTTGTTCAGGGTCTATGGCTAAAAATATTAGAGGCAGAGGATAAGGGGGACAGCCAAGCAACTTGCACTGTTTAAGAGGAAATAAATATGGCAGCCTCCATATCACTCTCACCTCGGGGTCCCTTGAAACAGTCTTCATGAAGACAAATAAATGTAATACAGCTACTTGCTATGTTAATTTATAACGTCAACCAGAACGTATGACAGAAGCAAAACCTGACTGGTGAATAAATGGAAAGTATAAGAGATGTGCATCTGGTTGAAGAAAGTCACAGTTTAAATCTTTGTCATGCTTTAAAGGTCAGCCCTTTTTTTTTCTATTGCAGAATCCTGTACTCTTCTGACATTAGTATCAGTACCAAAACAATGTCACATTCTCCTTGTGACTTTCCAGTGACCTTCACAGCACAATCGAGCAGATCTTATAGTGCGCTTTAGCATAAAACCTTAATATGTGATACTTATCTCACATTATCCTCTTAAATGGTTTGGAAATTGCAGTGTACTGTGTATTATAATGTGCTGTATTAAAGCAGAACCTACATAAAAAGACTCCAAAGGAAGATGTCAGGACATGGATATCATCGTAATACAGACCGGTTATTTTTAAAGAGCATTTCCATTAAATATTGACTCCATTACCCTTATTTTCTCCAAGCTGAAAACACTTAACTCAATAGTAATATCACATTCTATAGAATTCTATTCCTAGAATGGAGCCTAATTCAAATAATTTTTAGTTATATAATGTAGTTAGAGGGTCATTTAAAGTGAATCTGGCCAAGAACTGAGCATCAGTTCAAAGTCTTCTGCTTTAGTATACCACTCATGGTCTGGAAGGTATGCAGAATCATGTCCTTGGTCTTTGACTGCAACATATTATTTCAGTAGTTTGGTTCTAATGTCATTGGCCTCAATTCACTAAACTTAAATCCTGTCTTTAATAACTCTTCAGAGCTGTTTTACAGTTATCACAATTATATCACCATGGTGATAACTGTAAAACAGCTCAGAAGAGTTATTAAAGACAGGAGTTAAGCTTACTGAATTGAGGCCATTGTGCTGATCTCTCGTATCTGTGTTTAGTGACTTGGCATCAGTGGTAGGTGTGGAGTCTTTCAGGGAGAACGCTATGTACACACACTAGATTAAACTTTGCAGAGGTGGCCGATAATGACCACCTCTGCTGCAAGTGTACAGCATCCTGACTCCCTTCAGCCGGCAATAAGTCAGGGGAATTACTTCCGCCAAGGAACAGCCGGAAACATTGTTCTCCCCACTCACCTGGCTCCCACATATCATCAAACCTGTGCCGCTCTTTCGGCCCATCGCCTCCCAGCCTTCCGAATAGCAACAGAACACGTCACTAGCCTGCAGGCTGGCAACGCACATGTATAGACTTAGCCCTGCAATGTCACCTGAGGGATTGGGCCTCATTCCCATCAGGTGGTGAGATAACTGATACATGTGTAAGAGGCTTAAAGTGGACCCAAATTAAAAATACAAGATTTCAGAAATAAAATCTATTTTCTAAATTATAATAATAAATAGCAGCCTTTTTTCAGCTGCATGATGACAAATAAAATATGTTACATTTATTGGAGAAACCTTGCCGGGTAGAGATCCAGCAAACTGGTGGAGTAGATGGTGTCCAGCAAAAGAGGAATTGCTAATGGCTGCCACCTGTATAACTCTAGTTATGAGAAGAGAAGGGTGAAAAGCATGCACTGAAATGGTCATAGGCTTGAAGGAGTGTTTATTTATCTTTGTATGTGTCAGAGTGGTGCAACTAAATATATTGAATTAAAAAATGTTTGGTTTGGGTCCGCTTTAAGGGGCTGCAGGTCTTCAACAGAGGACGCCAAAAGGTCTTCCATAGCAGGCGACAGACTATTTTGCTGCTTTGCAACCACCAGGTACTGACCCCTAGGCTTGCCACACCTTTGATAGAGAAAACAGAAGATGCCCAAGGATTGGGATAGGTGGCAAATGTAAATGGCCATTAACATAAGCAAAAAGGTTGGGAGAAGGGGTGGTCAAGCAAGGTCAATAAAGAAGCAATGTCAAAGAGAGGTATCAGCTGGCATGAACAAGTTGTAGAACAGGCAATAAAGTTGCAGAGATGTTAGCAGCATGCCATCACCAGAGCTGGCCTTAAAGTAAACCGAACACCATATTTAGTACCCGAGGCATCTCTATAGTAAATTAAAAATGCATACTAAGAATGTACAGCCATGTTTTACATGTAAATGTTTTTTAGAGGCTTTTATTGCTCTACCTCCAGGGCCTGCTGTCTGCAGAAAGAGCAGGCAGATAAGGATTGCTGTAATTAGCAGTAGCAGAGAGCAAACAAAAGCTTTCATCAGCACAGGGGTGGGGAGATAGGACACTGTACCTCAAACCGTTTGGAGAATTACACTTGATTACATTCACACCTTCAGTTGGATCCACACTTCTGCATAAGTTGTCTCACAATGCTGCATTGCTGTCAATTGTTTTTTTGCATGTGAAAAATGCATGCAAGTGTGAACTAGCCCATTGATTAACATTGGTTCTCAGTTTTCCTATGCAGAAAACTGACAAGTGTAGACAGGCAGAGGGCAGAGGGAAAGGGCAGAGGGGAAATAGCAGCTATTAGAGACCAGGACAAACTGCAGAAAAAAAGCTGCTTGGATCCCTTTAGTAGGCTAACAGGCAATATAATGTACACGCACACAAACATTCACATTTTGAAATTCTTTCTTTGCAAACAAACCTTTCGGACACTTGTGTGTGTGACGTGTACTTACTTAGTACTTGTAAGTAAAACAATGATTATAGATTGACCTTGTGTTAAACCTTTTACCATTAAGCATGTACCAATTATGCAAGTTTTGATATTCTGTGAAATAATGTATATTAATTTCTGAAATTCATTGCCAACTCCTTTAGTTTTAGAGTTAGGAGAGTTCTAGTAAATCCAAAGAGGATCGAACTTAGAAAAAAAAATCCTCTCATGTAAAGGAATATGTAGAAAAACAATATCTAGATTTAAATGTTTAATGTCTTGTAAGATTTTCCCTAATTTTAACTGAAGAGTATGCACCTTTCACATTTTGTGGCCTGATCTTAAAGGACTCTTATCTTAAAGGGATCTTATCCCGAAAAATTGCAAAATTTACAATACATGTAAACTCATACAAATAATAAGTAGTTTCTTCCAGAGTAAAATGGACCATAAATTACTCTTCTCCTATGTTGCTGTCACTTACAGTAGGTAGTAGAAATCTGACAGAACCGACAGGTTTTGGGCTAGTCCATTGCCTCATGGGGTATTCTCAGCATGGCCTTTATCCAATATACCCCGTGTGTCTCTGCATCCTGTCCCTGTGTGTGTGTACCCCTGCTTCCAGACTTGACAGTTTGCTGTCTGTGAACCTCATTGCATTGTGGGAAATAACAGCTGGGGGGGGAGCGCCCGTAGCCTGGCACCCATTTTTTAATGGGCGGGTTTTTTTTACTAGTGGTTATAAAGACACTTCCTGAAAAGTATTTATACAAAGATGCTGGCCAGCCTCCCTGCTTGCTGCACTCTTTTTTTGGCAGTTGGACAGAGCAACTGCCTTTCACTAAGAGTTTTTGAAAAGAAAGAAGACCCTGAGAACCCCCATGAGAAAATGAGCTAGTTCAAAACCTGTCGGTTCTGTCAGATTTATACTCCCTATTGTAAGTGCCAGCAACATAGGAGAAAAGTAATTTATAGCACATTTTACTCTGGCAGAAACGTTCTTCTTATATGTATGTGTTTGTATGTATTTTAAATTTTACAATTTTCACGATAGTGGTTCTGTAAAGGGAACCTTAACTGAGGGGGAAAAAAAGAGTTACACTTACCTGGGGCTTTCCTCCGGTCCTCCGCAGTGTGCTAGTTTCATTTCTGGCCAGTCGATGGCCAGTACACCTGCGCCGCCCTGGACGTGCACGCCCTCGTTCACGCTCCCGTCGTGCGCATGCACCGTACAATAAATCTAGTACTGCGCATGCGCAGGATGGCGATAGGAGCATGAACAAAGATGTAGGCCATGCAGGCACAGTGGCCCGTTGACTGGCCAGTCGCCTGAAACAAAACTGGCTCACAGCGGGGGGACAGTGAGTTTGGTCTGTCAGTGTGAAACAGTACACTACTTACACTACCTGCTGATCCATGTATACACACGCAAGATGTTTTCAAGCACTTTTTGCCTCCAATTTAGGAATGCAATGTGATTTCTGCCCTATAGGGATTATAACCCTGCTGTGCGTCAAATCCATAATTTCCCCCGGGACCTTTGGCGTGTATCCCACTCCACCATGCCCCCCTACAGGTATTAGACCCCTTGAAACATCTTTTCCATCACTTTTGTGGCCAGAAACAGTGTTTGTAGTTTTTCAAGTTCCCCTGCCCATTAAAGTCTATTGCGGCTCGCCCGATTCGAGCCATCTTTACCCCTCAGTTGGATCTAGGGAATCGTGAGCCCATTTTAGCAAGTAATTGTAGAGTATCGCTTATTAGACCACCACTGTGGGCACTGGGCAGCAGGGAAAACAGCCATAAATAAAAGTTGATTATTTCTGCTTCTTCCTGGTCCTGTGTTTTACAGTAATCTACTAGCTTCCAAAAGTCCATTTTTTTTAAAGGGATAGCCCCTCTTAGGGAACCAAATCCCTCTGTCCCTCAGGGCAGATGGACAAATCTATGTACATTTTTGTATTTTCCTAGTAAAAAATGAGCTTACTTGACTGTAAACTTTATTCCCATCCTTTATATATTTCTCATTTTCAAATGTTAATATGAAGGAAAAGTAATGATGATAGAAACAACCAGGATGGTTTGAACTATAAAAAGACATCAGCTCATTAATTTTGTTGTTGTATGTATGTGTTACTAGGAGTGTGGCGGGAACATGATTAGAGATGTGGTGGGGACATATCTAAAAGGTGTCCCTCTTTCTTATATAAAAAGTTGTGAGGTATGGTAATCACTGCAGATCGCTTTGAAGTGAATGAGCTAACTAGGTTGATTGATTAATTTCCAAAAAATCAGTGTGCTTTCCTCTTCATATCATGGGATTTGGTGGCCCTAATAAGTATTTCTCCTGTTACAGTATTTATTGAATTTCTGTTTCTAGGCTGCAAGGCACTGTGAACATGATCAAGCAGCATATGGTTAGATCCCAATCTCTCTAGGATTGTATTAAATGTTGCTCTCACCACTCTGGGGAGATTCTCATCAGATGTTGCCTTCTGTAAGCTTTCTACATTTATCCTGGTGGTACAGGACCAACCATGTTTGGCTGTTCTGAATTAACATTATGATGATGTGCTATCAGTTTGTGTTCAGCTACCTTTTCTCTGTGGACCAAGTGTGCAATATACCCCTCAGACAAAAGATCTCTGATTTCATAATAGCCACCATCTTCATAAGCATGGCATTTACGGCCACCTTAGTGATGAGATCTGCCATCTTTCCTCTCATATTGTCAAAGAATAAAGGGAAGCATGGCAATGTTTTTGTTGAAAAGATATAAAAATAATAAAAACAAGTAAAAATAATAATAAAAAATTGATTTTAAAAATGCAAAGGAAAAATGGTTTGTAAAGTCAGAAAAATTACAACTTAAAAAACATTTTGCCTTTGCATTTTTAAAAGTTTTTTTTTCAATTTTTTTTATTGTTTCCACAATTCTCATTAATACACAAAGCAATTTTGGTGCCGATACCATATATGGGGACTTTGCTATTAGCCGTTAAACAAAAATTGGCACAAACTTACACAAAAAGTTTGTGAAATTGTGAAATTAAGGTTCCTGATTATGTTTACAAATGAAATTGAATATAACTTCCCCTAAAATTTTTCATTAGGATTTCATATTGTAATTGTGAATTACCATGTGAATGTAACGATCGGTGTAACACAGAGAGGATCTGATAACCGGTGATCTGCAGTATCGCCGAGAATACAGATATATATATACCCGATTATTGATGATCTGCAGTATCACCGACAATCAGATATATCTCTAACCTCTGGACACCAGAATGTGGGAGTGTTTGGTGCAACAGTAACAACTCTGAGTGGAGACCACCAGAGGAGCTGGCGGCCTAAGACTCCTGAGGAATTCACCCCTGACTGTGGGTGATATTCCTGTAGCCTGTGAACCCCTGGGCGAGGGATCGAGGCTGGGTTGCAGGAAGCCCTGCAGCTAATATGAAAGGTATTGCCCTGGACTGGGCTAATGTAATACAGTAATAGCACAATCCTAGTCTGGGTGTGAGGTCCGTAGTCACAACACCCTGGAACTAGTCTGGAGCATAACATAAATGATAATACAATTCCCTAGTCTTGGGTGTGAGGTCCGTGATCGTCAACACCCTGGAACTAGTCTGGAATATAACATAAATGATAATACAGTTCCCTAGTCTTGGATGTGAGGGCCTTGATCTCAACACCCTGGAACTATGCTAGAGAATACACAGAAGCAGGGGTGCCTCTAGCCATTTTGTCACTCCAGGCAAGAAAACCTGTGGCTCCCCCCATGAAAATAATCATAATGCAACAGAGTTTCACCAGGAAATAATTGTAATGCGGCAGCTTTTCACTACAAAATAATCATAATGCGGCAGCGTTTCACCAGAAAATAATCGTAATGTGGGCAGCGTTCACCACAAAATACACATGGGCAGGGCTGCTCTCCCCCCCCCCCTCTTCCCATTAGTTCCCCCTATTAGCTTTGATACCTGCCTGCACCTATAAGAAGAAAAAAACATTTACTCACCTATAGAAGTACATACAATGTTGGCCTCCCTCCGCCACGCAGCAGCTCCCCAATGATCTTTTTGCAGAAACTGCGGCTGCAAAACTCCCGCGTTGACAGGCAGAGCAGGGAAACAGGAAAATTACGTCCGAAGCCCTGCACTGGAGACACAAATAGTCTACAGTGCAGGTCTTCGGATTCCATTTTCCTATAGCCCTGCTCTGCCTGCTGGAACCTACAGACTCTGCAGAGTGCAGAAGAAGCCGCCAGCCAGTTCATTACCTGGTAGCCGCGGTCTCCCCCCATGCCCCTCGTGCAGCACTCGCAACCGCCTGGTCGGCCTGGTGGACCAGGCGCCTCTGAAGCAGGGTCAGAAGGAGGCACAAAGGGGGACACAAGGAGTCACAAAGGAGGACAGAAGGAGCCACAGGGGGACTAAAGGCTGCACAATGGGGGACAGAATGAGGCACAAAAGGGGACAGAAGGAGGCACAGTGGGACTGAAAATGCACACAGGAGGACATGGGGAGGCACAGGGGGACAAAGAGGCACGAGGGTCAGAAAAAGTCACAAAGGAGGGTAGAAGGAGGCACAAGGGGACAGAAGGAGGCACAAAGGGGGACAAAATTAGGCACAATGGGGGACAGAATAATCCGTAAAGGAGGACAGAATGAGACACAAAGGAGGACAGAAAGAGGTACAGGAGAAAGAAGAAGGCATGAGGGCCAGAAGGAGGTACAAAAGAGGACAGAAGGAGGCACAAAATGGGGCAGAAGGAGGCACAAATTGGAGCAGGAGGCGGCACAATGGGGACAGATTGAGGAACAAAGGGGGACAAAGAAAGCACAGGAGGAAAGAAGGAGGCTGAAGGAGGCAAACAGGGGACAGAAGGAGGCACAAAGGGGACAGAAGGAGGCGCAATGGAGGACAAAAAAAAAAGCCCAAAGGAGGGCAGAAGCACAAAAGGGGGACAGAAGATGGCAGAGGGGGATATAAGGAGGCACAGGGAGACAGAAGGAGGCAGAGGGGACAGAAAGAGCCACGGGGAGACAGAAGAAGGCACAAAGAGGTACAGAAGGAAGCACAGGGGGACAGAGGAAGGCACACATGGACAGAGGTGGTACATGGAGACTGAAGAGCCACAGGGAGACAGAAGGAGGCACAAAGGGAGACAGTTGGAGGCACAGGAAGACAGAAGGGGGCAGAGTGGTACTGAAGGAGGAATAGGGGGGCAGAGGTAGCACAAGGGGACAAATAAAGGCAAAGGGGAAAGAATGAGGCAGAAAGGGGTTCAGAAGGAGGCAGAGGTGTCACAGGGGGACTGAAGGAGGCACATGGAGACAGAAGGAAGCACAAAGGGAGACAGAAGGACAAACAGGGGGTCAGACATGGCACAAGGAGACAGAAGGAGGCACAAGGAGACAAAAGGAGGCACAAGGAGACAGAAGGAGGCACAAAAGGGACAGAAGGAGGCACAAAAGGGACAGAAGGAGGCACAAAGGGGGAAAGAAGGATGCACAAGGAACAGAGGTGGCAGCTGCCTGCAACTTACGCTAAGTAGATGCAGCAGAAGCAAGTAAAAGAAGAACCATGGGGCGGGGCTTAATCCAGGGGTGTGGCTTAATTTGTGGGCGGGGCTTAATCCAGCAACATGGCGCCCCCCAGGACCAATGGCACTCCAGGCAATGGCCTGTGCTGCCTATGCCTAGAGGCGCCCCTGCACAGAAGATACACAGTATTCCTAGTCTGGGGTGTGAGGGCCTTGATCTCAACACCCTGGAACTGGTCTAACAAATAACCAGTGCAAGGTAATCTAGCTCAGTGTGAATTCCCAAGTCCTCTTGGTTCAAACACACTGTAAGGATCTGATTATGGGCTGAATGCTTCCACAAAGTGTTTGCAATGGCAGACAACCAGCAACTGACAAGCAAGCAGAATATATAGTAGCTGAACACTGCTGCCCCGCCCGAGCCACTCAGCCAATCATGAGTCCAGCAGGAATCAGCTGATCGTCCTTGTCAGGAACCGGCCCGCGGCACGCCTGCGTATACGGTTCCCGACTGCGGGTTTGACCAGATTAAGCGGGGAACAGCCTTATTTAAGCTACAAACAAGGCTGGAACCCCTCAAAACACCTCTCACTGCCACCACTAGCGTTGCTAGACACTTCCACTCTGCTGTCGAGTCCTCAGCGCGCACTCCGCGTTTTCGTATTTGGGTCAGCTTTGCGCTTAGGCCAAATACGGGAACGCCACGCACCCACACACACACACAGTTGCAATCTTACACTGTCGTGAAGCAAAGACCCACTAACAGTCGTTCCGAACGATACTGTTAGCTACTCGCACTGGCGTTGTTCGTACGTTGGGTCAGCTGCGCGCTTAGGCCAACGTATGACAAACGCCCCCACACACAATGCAATTACAATTTCCTACGGTAGTGTTGCTCAAGCGTACAATTAGGCATGAACTTATACACGGTTACACTTCAGTCTCTTCTAGGCTATGAGGGTTAGTTTAGTACGGCAGAAGTCAAACTTATTAAATAATAATTTAATATTCTAGAAAAACATAGAACAGTGCAAAACTGAAGATATACAAAGAGATTACAAAAAAAACAAGTAAAAATAGTTACAAGATAAAATGTACAAAGATAACACACAAAGCGATTTTGCTTACCAAAATAAAGGGATCCCGATAGAAGAATCGTGGACTTTGGTGTGGACGGACACAGTCTGGCTAGACCAGGAGTTCACTAGCTTGGGCCAGGAGACCGGCTGCCACTACCGTCAGAAGAGAACTCCTTTGAGGTAGCTGTCCCCTGGTTTTTATAATGAAATATTCGCCTCGAGGCTGTAAGCCTGTGTGGACGGGGGGGGAAGCTGGATTTAATTACATCCTCAGTCATAATTGGATTTCCAGAGATCCAACATCCACTATAGTCCACACACCCAACAAAAGACTTCCTTAGCCCAATTTCCCCAGGTTACAATGTCTTTACATCAAGAGATTGTTAAATGAGGCTTTTCAACTCCACCAATAATTCAATTTCCACAGGTAGAAAATGGTATCAAAAGGACTTCACCTCTTCAATAATTTCCAGTAGGCTGTCAAATACATTTCAAACATTCAGGTGTCAGCTTCCCCCTGCCCCCAAGACTCTAGCAGGCTTGCCTTGTCCCAATGGCTGACACCAGACTCAAAAGCCATGCCGACCAGCCTATTCTTCCTCAATTGGCAGGTAATTAGCAGTAGACACAGTTTCCCCTGCTGGACAATGGGGCAGAGGTAATGGACATCTACATACAGAATTACATTAGACAGACTTCAGTTTACTCTGGCCAGGTGACCAATTACTCCCAAGCCCAATACACATCTGAGGCATTATTCAGACAACATGGTCTGACCACCTGTATAGGCTTCACAGCAACTGTCTAATTAAGGGTTTCCTCATTAGAAGCAGGCAATGATAGGTAATTTACACTTTATACGGAATTCCAGGAAGACTGGCTAACAGACAATCCCATATGTTACAGTCAAAAAATGAAGGAAATATGTTCCTGTTATCCTTAATATCATCAGCACCTCAATATATCTCCACACCTCCGCCGTTAACTTGGTGCAAGGCAGATGATCTTCCCAGATCATCCTGCCTGCACCTACACTGTTGGTTCTGCTTGACGGGACAGCCCATCAGCATTCCCATGATTGCTCCCCTTCCTATGTTGAATGGTGAAGCTATATTGTTGGAGAACTAAGCTCCATCTCAGCAGTTTTCCATTGTCCCCAGAAACCCGATGTAACCAACTAAGAGGGTTGTGGTCGGTTACGACGGTGAATACACGACCGTAGAGATAGTGCTGCAGCTTTTGTAGGGCCCATACAATTGCCAAGCACTCCTTCTCTATGGTGGCGTAAGCTACCTCCCGGGGTAGCAGCTTCCGACTTAAGTACAGAATCGGATGTTCTTCCCCAGTTTGGTTTACCTGGCTTAATACAGCACCTAGGCCAAAGGCTGAGGCGTCCGTCTGGACTACAAACCGTCGGCTGAAGTCTGGCGCTTGCAACACGGGAGGGCTGGCTAGGGCCCTCTTCAGAGCTGTGAATGACTGTTCACATTCTGGTGTCCAGAGAATCTGCTTGGGCAGCTTCTTTTTTGTGAGGTCTGTCAAGGGCTTGGCGAGGGCACTGTAGCTGGGGACAAACTTTCTATAGTACCCCGCAGTCCCTAAGAAGGACTGAATCTGCTTCTTCGTGTGGGGGGTGGGCCAGGACACAATGGCATCTACCTTCCCAGTATCTGGACGAAGCTCTCCCCCCCCCACCACATGTCCCAGGTACTGTACCTGTTTCATGCCTATCTGACACTTGCTAGGCTTGACTGTTAGTCCTGCTGCAGTGATGCGCCCCAAAACCTGTGACAGCTGCGCTAAGTGGTCGTTCCAGTTGGCGCTAAACACGGCGATGTCATCTAGGTAGGCGACAGCGCAGTGTTCCAAACCTTCCAGGAGACCATTTACAACCCTTTGGAAGGTGGCTGGGGCGTTTTTCATCCCAAAAGGCATCACATTAAACTCAAACAGACCTGAGGGGGTGATAAAGGCAGACCTCTCCCGTGCCTCAGCTGTTAGAGGGACCTGCCAGTATCCCCGACTCAAATCCACGATTGTTAGATATTGCGCGCCAGCTAGCTTATCTAACAATTCGTCGACCCTCGGCATTGGGTAAGCATCTGATGCAGTTATCAAATTTAGTTTTCGATAATCTACACAGAACCGAGTGGTCTGGTCCCGTTTGGGTACTAGCACTACAGGTGATGCCCATGCGCTGTGCGACCGTTGGATCACCCCTAGTGACAGCATTTCCTCAATCTCCTTGCTGATGTGGGCCTGAACCTCAGGGGAGACTCTATAGGCTGACTGTCTAACCGGCTTGTTATTTCCGGTGTCAACAGCTTTGCCGACCCGCTGACAGGCGACACAAGACCGGCAAAAATCAGCAATATCTGTCCCCATGTGGGGCCAATAAAAATTGTGGGCAAGCCGGGATTTGGTCTTGCGGATCCCCAAGTGACCAGCCAGGGGCACCTCATGTGCTATTCTCAATAGCTGCTCCCTGTACCTGTGAGGAACAATCAACTGCCGGTCGGCCTCCTCCACTTCAGACGGCTCAGAGGGAATAACCTCTCTGTACAGTCTGCCGTGTTCCCAGTACACCCTCACTTTGTCGCCCTCCACCGGTGCCCTGTCCGCCAGACTCCTGAGCTCTTCCAGGCTGCTATCAAGTCGCACAGCCTCGGAGAACTCAGCGCTGTCGGCCACAGGCACCAGGGAGGTGGCAAACTGAGAGGCCTCTGGGTCCTCAGAGCCAAGCTCTGAAGTGGAAGAGCCCGACCCAGTGACATCAGCCCCTTCAGTGGACAATTCGTCTGCTGCAGCCCGGTGAGCACTGCGGGTCACCACTGCAGCTGACGGAACGTTCACTGTACACATGTCATTATGCAACACATCACATTTTACATCAACATTATCTGCATTCATGGTAACAACATGTCCTCCTCCAGGCCTGGGCACTGGAGACTCACTAGGGCTGGCTCCTAGTACACAGTCCGTAGCCCCTGGGGCCTCACCAGCACTCCCCGCTTGCACAGCATTATCACACAGTACCTTGCAAGAGTCCTGAACTTCTGCGGGGGATGCAGGCTCCACGGGGTTTGGAGTAGGCTCATACCGGGCCACTAACCGTCCCAGGTCAGTACCCAACAAAACGTTCGTGGGGATGGCATCCGTTACCCCCACTTCTTTCATTCCGCTGCCGGCCCCCCAATCCAGGTGGACCAAGGCGGTGGGTATGGCGGGGGTGACGCCCCCAACTCCTTTGACAGCCATAGTCTTGCCAGGAATGTACTCCTCAGGGTTCACAAGCTGGGGGTGCACTAGAGTCACCTCTGCTCCAGTGTCTCTTAGACCGGTGGTAACTGTATCCCCAACCGTGACAGGTTGCAGATTCTCTGCATAGCTACCTGCATTCCTGGTGGCACACAATGCATTCCGGGCCCCGCCAGAGTTTGGGGCTTCCTTCTTCTTCTCTGGGCACGTAGCACTGATGTGACCCGGTTTGTTACAGGCAAAACATCTCCGAGTGTCAACGGTGGTTGTTCTACCTCCAGGCGGCGGCTGGACTTGGCTTCGCTGGGTGCTCAGAGGAGAAGGTCTCGCAGGCTTTTCTCCCTTCCAGCTGGGCGCCGTAGTCCTCCGAAAATCAGATGCTCGATTGGACGTGTAGGCATCAGCAACTTTCGCGGCCTCATCCACGGTCTTTGGCTCTCGGTCCCGTACAAACTGCCGGACCTCAACAGGACAAGTGTGGAGGAACTGGTCTTTTATTATCAGTTCCTGCAGGGCATCAAAGGTCTCAACCGCCAGTCCTTTTACCCACTGCTGGAAGGCAGTGCGCAGGTTGCATGCATGATCCAGGTAACTGTCATTAGGACCTCGCTGCACTGTCCTGAAACGTTTTCGATACACCTCTGGCGTGAGGTGGTATCGCGCAATGATGGCTTTCTTAATCGCCTCAAAGTCTGTTTCTTCCTCCTGGGGGAGACTCACAAACGCCTCCAGGGCCTTGCCTCTCAGCCCTGGTGTGAGGTATCTTGCCCACTGCTCACGGGGCACCCCATACTGCCGACAAGTCCTTTCAAACCCCTGTAGGAAAGTGTCTATGTCAGAGTCCTTGTCCATAGCGGGGAACTTATCCAGGGGGATTCTGTGGACTCGCTCACCTTCGCGTTCTGCGGGTCCAGCAGACCGGTTCTGCTGCTGAAGTTTAGCCAGCTCCAGCTGGTGTCGCTGTGCAACTTGTTCCCTCTCGGCCTGGTGTCTTTCCCTCTCGGCCTGGTGTCGCCGTTCCGCGTGTTCCTTCTCTGCCTGTCGGTGCAGTAGGATCAGCTTTAGGCGCAGTTCGGGCTCAGCCGAACCTAGTAGCTGTAGGTCGGCTTCCAGAGATGTCATCTCCAAGTTCGGTGGATCATCCAGGACATCGTCTCCACTCGCATTCTGTGGCAGGAGCGATTCCTCCTCTGTCGTGTCGTGAGCTGCATCCGCTGACGTTGAAGCACGGGCTTGCTCTGCCGCATCATGCTCCTCGAGCGCACGAACTAACTGCTCCTTAGTCTGGCCGCTCACCGTCTCGATGCCTTTGTGCTCACACAGGTTGAGTAGTATCTCCTTGTTTTGCCTTGCATAGCTGGATGCTTTCTGAGCCATCGTGTTGCAAAAAATAAAAGAAGAAAAAAAAAAAAGGGGGGGGAAGGGAAAGCAAAACACCAAGTGTGTATCTTTGAACAAAAAAAAACGTATATAGATTCTGCACTGAGTAGACTTCTGTAGGCTAGTTGCTTCTAGCAAGCTTCCAGCCTTGAGTACTCAGAATAGCGAGCTAAACTGCGTACTAATGTACTAAACGATGCCACCACTGCCAGCCAATTATGTCAGGAACCGGCCCGCGGCACGCCTGCGTATACGGTTCCCGACTGCGGGTTTGACCAGATTAAGCGGGGAACAGCCTTATTTAAGCTACAAACAAGGCTGAAACCCCTCAAAACACCTCTCACTGCCACCACTAGCGTTGCTAGACACTTCCACTCTGCTGTCGAGTCCTCAGCGCGCACTCCGCGTTTTCGTATTTGGGTCAGCTTTGCGCTTAGGCCAAATACGGGAACGCCACGCACCCACACACACACACAGTTGCAATCTTACACTGTCGTGAAGCAAAGACCCACTAACAGTCGTTCCGAACGATACTGTTAGCTACTCGCACTGGCGTTGTTCGTACGTTGGGTCAGCTGCGCGCTTAGGCCAACGTATGACAAACGCCCCCACACACAATGCAATTACAATTTCCTACGGTAGTGTTGCTCAAGCGTACAATTAGGCATGAACTTATACACGGTTACACTTCAGTCTCTTCTAGGCTATGAGGGTTAGTTTAGTACGGCAGAAGTCAAACTTATTAAATAATAATTTAATATTCTAGAAAAACATAGAACAGTGCAAAACTGAAGATATACAAAGAGATTACAAAAAAAACAAGTAAAAATAGTTACAAGATAAAATGTACAAAGATAACACACAAAGCGATTTTGCTTACCAAAATAAAGGGATCCCGATAGAAGAATCGTGGACTTTGGTGTGGACGGACACAGTCTGGCTAGACCAGGAGTTCACTAGCTTGGGCCAGGAGACCGGCTGCCACTACCGTCAGAAGAGAACTTCTTTGAGGTAGCTGTCCCCTGGTTTTTATAATGAAATATTCGCCTCGAGGCTGTAAGCCTGTGTGGACGGGGGGGGAAGCTGGATTTAATTACATCCTCAGTCATAATTGGATTTCCAGAGATCCAACATCCACTATAGTCCACACACCCAACAAAAGACTTCCTTAGCCCAATTTCCCCAGGTTACAATGTCTTTACATCAAGAGATTGTTAAATGAGGCTTTTCAACTCCACCAATAATTCAATTTCCACAGGTAGAAAATGGTATCAAAAGGACTTCACCTCTTCAATAATTTCCAGTAGGCTGTCAAATACATTTCAAACATTCAGGTGTCAGCTTCCCCCTGCCCCCAAGACTCTAGCAGGCTTGCCTTGTCCCAATGGCTGACACCAGACTCAAAAGCCATGCCGACCAGCCTATTCTTCCTCAATTGGCAGGTAATTAGCAGTAGACACAGTTTCCCCTGCTGGACAATGGGGCAGAGGTAATGGACATCTACATACAGAATTACATTAGACAGACTTCAGTTTACTCTGGCCAGGTGACCAATTACTCCCAAGCCCAATACACATCTGAGGCATTATTCAGACAACATGGTCTGACCACCTGTATAGGCTTCACAGCAACTGTCTAATTAAGGGTTTCCTCATTAGAAGCAGGCAATTATAGGTAATTTACACTTTATACGGAATTCCAGGAAGACTGGCTAACAGACAATCCCATATGTTACAGTCAAAAAATGAAGGAAATATGTTCCTGTTATCCTTAATATCATCAGCACCTCAATATATCTCCACAGTCCTGATCAGCTGACACTTCCCCTGCTGGTATAAAGGTCCTGACTTCTGGCCCGCGCGCGCGTAGCTCTTCATCCATCTATGTGGACTAACAGACCCAACCACTCCAAAGGCATGCTGCTGCGTACAAACTGCCACCTTGGACGCGGAATCAGCCGCCTTGCTTTCAGCAAACTTTTTCTCAAAGTGAAATTATGATTATGTGACATTTGTGTTCATCACTACAGCTTAATGATGTTTAGAGATGCAAGTAGGGCATAACTACAGATTATGTGCGCACCAACAAAACTTTGATGGCATGGGCCCCCTTGCAATATGTGAAACCTGGGTCATACAACAACAAGTGCAGCCTTCGTAACCACCCTCCCCCCTTATGAGCGTACACCACTACACTCTCCCATAACAAAATATGACCACCTTGATCCCCTCTTCCCCCTCATAAAAAGTGGAGCCACAATTTCTCTTTCTAATTAAACACGTGGCAACAATTACTTCCTTACTCCATGCAAGTGTAGCCATTGCTCCTTTACCTATACAACATGTGTGGCCATCATAGCTTCCCCGAGCAGGTCACTTCAGCACCATTTACCCATAACATTAATGGTAATAATAATAATGACAACATTTGTATACCACTTTCCCTGTGTCAGACTCAAAGCGCTTGCCCAAATACTTCTTACTGAATAGATACTGGCTTCAGCCAGGATTTGAACCCTTGCACACAGGGGCGTAACTAGAAATCACTGGGCCCCCCTGCGAATATTTGGATGGGGCCCCCCCAATAGGTGCCAAATAATCGTAATGGGGCAGCGTTTCACTGTAAATTAATTGTAAAGTGGGCAGCATTTTACCAGACAATCGTAATGTGGGCCAGAAAATCGTAATGTGGGCAGAGTTCACCAGAAAATCGTAATGTGGGCAGAGTTCACCAGAAAATCGTAATGTGGGCACCAGTCACCAGAAAATCGTAACGTGAGCAGCAGTCACCAGAAAATTGTAACGTGGACAGCATTCACCAGACAATCATAATGTGGGCAGCGTTCACCAGAATATCGTAATGTGGGACAGAAAATCGTAATGTGGGCAGAGTTCACCAGAAAATCGTAATGTGGGCAGCGTTCACCAGAAAATTGTAACATGGACAGCATTCACCAGAGAATCGTAACGTGGGCAGTGTTCGCCAGAAAATCGTAATGTAGGCCAGAAAATCGTAATGTGGGCAGAGTTCACCAGAAAATCGCAATGTGGGCAGCAGTCACCAGAAAATCGCCATGTGGGCAGCAGTCACCAGAAAATCGCAATGTGGGCATCAGTCACCAGAAAATCCTAATGTGGGCAGCAGTCAGTCACCAGAATATCATAATGTGGGCAGCACACACCAGAAAATCCTAATGTGGGCAGCAGTCACCAGAAAATCGCAATGTGGGCAGCAGTCACCAGAAAATCGCAATGTGGGCAGCAGTCACCAGAAAATCGCAATGTGGGCAGCAGTCACCAGAAAAACCTAATGTGGGCAGCATACACCAGAAAATCGTAATGTGGGCAGCAGACACCAGAAAATCGCAATGTGGGCAGCAGACACCTGAAAATCGCAATGTGGGCAGCAGACACCTGAAAATCGTAATGTGGGCAGCAGACACCTGAAAATCGCAATGTGGGCAGCAGACACCTGAAAATCGTAATGTGGGCAGCAGACACCTGAAAATCGTAATGTGGGCAGCAGGCACCTGAAAATCGTAATGTGGGCAGCAGACACCAGAAAATCATAATATGGGCAGCAGACACCTGAAAATCATAATGTGGGCAGCAGACACCAGAAAATCGCAATGTGGGCAGCAGTGACCAGAAAATCGCAATGAGGGCAGCAGTGACCAGAAAATCGTAATGTGGGCAGCAGAAACCTGAAAATCGTAATGTGGGCAGCAGACACCAGAAAATCGCAATGTGGGCAGCAGACACCAGAAAATCGCAATGTGGGCAGCAGTGACCAGAAAATCGTAATGTGGGCAGCAGTGACCAGAAAATCGTAATGTGGGCAGCAGTGACCAGAAAATCGTAATGTGGGCAGCAGTGACCAGAAAATCGTAATGTGGGCAGCAGTTACCAGACAATCGTAATGTGGGCAGCAGTGACCAGAAAATCGTAATGTGGGCAGCAGACACCTGAAAATCCTAATGTGGGCAGCAGTCACCAGAAAATCGCAATGTGGGCAGCAGTGACCAGAAAATCGTAATGTGGGCAGCAGACACCAGAAAATCGTAATGTGGGCACTGGGCAGCAGTGACCAGAAAATCGTAATGTGGGCAGCAGTTACCAGACAATCGTAATGTGGGCAGCAGTGACCAGAAAATCGTAATGTGGGCAGCAGACACCAGAAAATCGCAATGTGGGCAGCAGTGACCAGAAAATCGCAATGAGGGCAGCAGTGACCAGAAAATCGTAATGTGGGTAGCAGACACCTGAAAATCGTAATGTGGGCAGCAGACACCAGAAAATCGCAATGTGGGCAGCAGACACCAGAAAATCGCAATGTGGGCAGCAGACACCAGAAAATCGCAATGTGGGCAGCAGTGACCAGAAAATCGTAATGTGGGCAGCAGACACCAGAAAATCGTAATGTGGGCAGCAGTGACCAGAAAATCGTAATGTGGGCAGCAGTTACCAGACAATCGTAATGTGGGCAGCAGTGACCAGAAAATCGTAATGTGGGCAGCAGACACCTGAAAATCCTAATGTGGGCAGAAGTCACCAGAAAATCGCAATGTGGGCAGCAGTGACCAGAAAATCGTAATGTGGGCAGCAGACACCAGAAAATCGTAATGTGGGCAGCAGTGATCAGAAAATCGTAATGTGGGCAGCAGTTACCAGACAATCGTAATGTGGGCAGCAGTGACCAGAAAATCGCAATGTGGGCAGCAGTGACCAGAAAATCGTAGTGTGGGCAGCAGTTACCAGACAATCGTAATGTGGGCAGCAATGACCAGAAAATCGTAATGTGGGCAGCAGACACCAGAAAATCGCAATGTGGGCAGCAGTGACCAAAAAATCGTAATGTGGGCAGCAGTGACCAGAAAATCGTAATGTGGGCAGTCAGACACCTGAAAATCGCAATGTGGGCAGCAGTGATGACCAGAAAATCGTAATGTGGGCAGCAGTGACCAGAAAATCGTAATGTGGGCAGCAGACACCAGAAAATCATAATGTGGGCAGCAGACACCAGAAAATCGCAATGTGGGCAGCAGTGACCAGAAAATCGTAATGTGGGCAGCAGTGACCAGAAAATCGTAATGTGGGCAGCAGTGACCAGAAAATCATAATGTGGGCAGCAGTGACCAGAAAATCGTAATGTGGGCAGCAGTTACCAGACAATCGTAATGTGGGCAGCAGTGACCAGAAAATCGTAATGTGGGCAGCAGACACCTGAAAATCCTAATGTGGGCAGCAGTCACCAGAAAATCGCAATGTGGGCAGCAGTGACCAGAAAATCGTAATGTGGGCAGCAGACACCAGAAAATCGTAATGTGGGCACTGGGCAGCAGTGACCAGAAAATCGTAATGTGGGCAGCAGTTACCAGACAATCGTAATGTGGGCAGCAGTGACCAGAAAATCGTAATGTGGGCAGCAGACACCAGAAAATCGCAATGTGGGCAGCAGTGACCAGAAAATCGCAATGAGGGCAGCAGTGACCAGAAAATCGTAATGTGGGTAGCAGACACCTGAAAATCGTAATGTGGGCAGCAGACACCAGAAAATCGCAATGTGGGCAGCAGACACCAGAAAATCGCAATGTGGGCAGCAGACACCAGAAAATCGCAATGTGGGCAGCAGTGACCAGAAAATCATAATGTGGGCAGCAGACACCAGAAAATCGTAATGTGGGCAGCAGTGACCAGAAAATCGTAATGTGGGCAGCAGTTACCAGACAATCGTAATGTGGGCAGCAGTGACCAGAAAATCGTAATGTGGGCAGCAGACACCTGAAAATCCTAATGTGGGCAGCAGTCACCAGAAAATCGCAATGTGGGCAGCAGTGACCAGAAAATCGTAATGTGGGCAGCAGACACCAGAAAATCGTAATGTGGGCAGCAGTGACCAGAAAATCGTAATGTGGGCAGCAGTTACCAGACAATCGTAATGTGGGCAGCAGTGACCAGAAAATCGTAATGTGGGCAGCAGACACCTGAAAATCCTAATGTGGGCAGCAGTCACCAGAAAATCGCAATGTGGGCAGCAGACACCAGAAAATCGTAATGTGGGCAGCAGACACCAGAAAATCGTAATGTGGGCAGTCAGACACCTGAAAATCGCAATGTGGGCAGCAGTGATGACCAGAAAATCGTAATGTGGGCAGCAGTGACCAGAAAATCGTAATGTGGGCAGCAGACACCAGAAAATCATAATGTGGGCAGCAGACACCAGAAAATCGCAATGTGGGCAGCAGTGACCAGAAAATCGTAATGTGGGCAGCAGTGACCAGAAAATCGTAATGTGGGCAGCAGTGACCAGAAAATCATAATGTGGGCAGCAGTGACCAGAAAATCGTAATGTGGGCAGCAGTTACCAGACAATCGTAATGTGGGCAGCAGTGACCAGAAAATCGTAATGTGGGCAGCAGACACCTGAAAATCCTAATGTGGGCAGCAGTCACCAGAAAATCGCAATGTGGGCAGCAGTGACCAGAAAATCGTAATGTGGGCAGCAGACACCAGAAAATCGTAATGTGGGCACTGGGCAGCAGTGACCAGAAAATCGTAATGTGGGCAGCAGTTACCAGACAATCGTAATGTGGGCAGCAGTGACCAGAAAATCGTAATGTGGGCAGCAGACACCAGAAAATTGCAATGTGGGCAGCAGTGACCAGAAAATCGCAATGAGGGCAGCAGTGACCAGAAAATCGTAATGTGGGCAGCAGTGACCAGAAAATCGTAATGTGGGCAGCAGACACCAGAAAATCGTAATGTGGGCACTGGGCAGCAGTGACCAGAAAATCGTAATGTGGGCAGCAGTTACCAGACAATCGTAATGTGGGCAGCAGTGACCAGAAAATCGTAATGTGGGCAGCAGACACCAGAAAATCGCAATGTGGGCAGCAGTGACCAGAAAATCGCAATGAGGGCAGCAGTGACCAGAAAATCGTAATGTGGGTAGCAGACACCTGAAAATCGTAATGTGGGCAGCAGACACCAGAAAATCGCAATGTGGGCAGCAGACACCAGAAAATCGCAATGTGGGCAGCAGACACCAGAAAATCGCAATGTGGGCAGCAGTGACCAGAAAATCATAATGTGGGCAGCAGACACCAGAAAATCGTAATGTGGGCAGCAGTGACCAGAAAATCGTAATGTGGGCAGCAGTTACCAGACAATCGTAATGTGGGCAGCAGTGACCAGAAAATCGTAATGTGGGCAGCAGACACCTGAAAATCCTAATGTGGGCAGCAGTCACCAGAAAATCGCAATGTGGGCAGCAGTGACCAGAAAATCGTAATGTGGGCAGCAGACACCAGAAAATCGTAATGTGGGCAGCAGTGACCAGAAAATCGTAATGTGGGCAGCAGTTACCAGACAATCGTAATGTGGGCAGCAGTGACCAGAAAATCGCAATGTGGGCAGCAGTGACCAGAAAATCGTAATGTGGGCAGCAGTTACCAGACAATCGTAATGTGGGCAGCAATGACCAGAAAATCGTAATGTGGGCAGCAGACACCAGAAAATCGCAATGTGGGCAGCAGTGACCAGAAAATCGTAATGTGGGCAGCAGTGACCAGAAAATCGTAATGTGGGCAGCAGTGACCAGAAAATCGTAATGTGGGCAGTCAGACACCTGAAAATCGCAATGTGGGCAGCAGTGATGACCAGAAAATCGTAATGTGGGCAGCAGTGACCAGAAAATCGTAATGTGGGCAGCAGACACCAGAAAATCATAATGTGTGCAGCAGACACCAGAAAATCATAATGTGTGCAGCAGACACCAGAAAAAAAAATGCACCTGTGAAAAAAAAACAATTCACTTACCTGACAGAAGTCTTCTCCTCTCCCGGTATCTGGCTCGCAGCTCCCCGAGTCCTCCTGCAACACATCTCCCGCGCTGACAGGCAGAGTGCAGGGCTACGGCAAGATGGCTGCCGAAGCCCTGTACTAGAGACACAAATAGTCTCCAGTGTAGGGCTTCTTCGGCGGCCATCTTGCCGTAGCCCTGCTCTGCCTGCCGGAGACTAAGCAGGCTGCTGGAGCGGAGCTACGGGGAATGAACTGGCGCAGCGTCTATTAGACGCTGCGGCCAGTTGAGCACCTTGCTGGGGGGTCCAGAGCAGCGCTCCCCCCACGCACAGTGAGTGGGCCCCAGAGCAGCCCCGGGCCCCCCTGCGGCTGAGGGGGTCGCATCCCCGGTATGTACGCCGGTGCTTGCACACCACGTGACTTGCAGGAACATTAGGAGATTTACAGTGCTGTGTGTAAGTGGAAGTCACATTGTGAATTAGAATGGACCCAACAGCACTGCTGCAGGCAAATCTCCTCTGCTCTACTCTACTGTACCACTCTACAGTGATTATCAGTGGAAGCACTAAGGAAAGCTGTGTTTAGAGGGGAGGCAGGGAGAAGATGGAAGAGGTCTGCTCTCCTGGTAGCTTATTTAAGTATCAGAATGTACATATACCATATTTTTCGGAATATACAACACTCCAGAATGTAAGATGCACCTAGGTTTGGAGGTAACAAATCTTAGAAAAAGGAAAAATACCAAACCTAGTTGTGTCTATAGTTCAGGGGCATCTTATGCCCCCCCCCCCCCCCCACACACACACACACACACTGTTTCTAAGCTAGTCTACCTAACTAGCTACACTGACCAGCTACACTACACTATCCATGCTTCCCCTACCAGTTACACTACACTACACTAGACTACACTATACACTACACACTACACTAGACTAGAATAGACTGTACACTACACTAACCCCCTTATGCCCTCCCAACTAAGCTACACTATACTAACAATTCAGCTCTTACCCATCTAGCATGTACACTGCTGGTGTTACAGAAAGCTGAACCAATGAGGAAGTACGGAGCCCATGCAGAACGGAGAACCTGGAGCTGTACAGCAGGAGATGGCAGCTGTGTACAGCTATATCAGAAGATGCTGGAGGAGAAGAGGAACACCTGGAGAAGCTGGACCAGAGCAAGTTGGGAGAGGAGCGCGGCACTGGATGCGGTAAGGGCTTCCCTGCGTACACTGCACAACATTTACTGTATATTCATTATATAAGGTGCACAGACCCATATTTACCTCACAGGAACCTATCCTGGAACTTTAGACTTTGCCCTCCATAAACCTACAAACCCCCAAGCAAGCTGCACCGCAACTGTGTTGGCTGTCCCAGCTGTCACGTCTTCCTTACTTCCCTTGCCCTTCATAGGTACTTTAGCTACAGGTGCACCTTAGTATTAGGTAGCCAGAAGTACCCTCAATATTAAGTATCTAGATGTGCCCCCACGTATTAAGTAGCTAGAGGAACCCAGTATTATGTAGCTAGAGGTGCTCCTGACTGAATGGAGACCTCAACAGAGGAATGCCAAGAGCAGGGTGAGTAACCTTTCATTTACACGCTCATAAGGACTCATGCATAGGGAGGGAGGAATTCAGGGAGGGGAGTGAGCCACCTTTCAATTATCAGCCACCTGTAGGCACTTGCCTACAGTGCCATATGGTAAATCCAGCTCTGAAGGTACACCCACTCTTTCCCTCCAGTTTTGGGGAACAAAGAGTGTGTCTTATATTTCAAAAATATGATATATATATATATAGATAGCTAGAGAGAGAGAGAGAGAGAGAGAGAGAGAGAGAGAGAGAGAGAGAGAGAGAGTTACGCTTTAAAAATCCTCCAGTCTTCTGCAGCTCCTTTCTGAAGGAAAGTAAGCCATCGGTGTAATGAAAATTCATGTGTGCCCAGAGAATCTTGTACTCTAAGCAGCTCCTCTATGTATAATCTTTTTTTTCCGGGTTAAATATTTTACATCTTGTTAAAGTTTATCTTGAGAACTGTATAATGAAATATTTACTTTCCTTTTCATGTACAGCAAAGATTTAAATGGTGTGAATCAAAAGAAGACAAGACATGCACATAATGTGAGGCTAATAGTGTGTCTAATAAGCGGGGGAATAGCAGGCGAGAAGAAAGTCTTCATGTCAGAGATAAAATAATATTTGAAATGAAACCTAGCCAAGTGGCAGGGGCCTAATCTCATTTATGTGATCACAGGATCCTAACTCATAATCTGCCATACTGTATCAACTAGAGCAAAGAGTAACCGCAATGCACAAATCACACACATCTGCATCAACTAATCAATGTTCAGTTGGAGGAATTTTTCTAAACCAAGCTACTGCAGGTGAGGCCATTATGAGTTCATACCAGCTTCTTCTTTAAGTGACAATGTCCTCTATTAAACAAATTTTCCTAGGACTAGAGATGAGCATGAAATTCACATAATCATAATATTTAATTGTAATATATGGTTTTTAAACTCAGAAAAATTATGGTTTAAAAACAATTTTTCCTTTGCATTTTTAAAATCCATTATCTCAAAAACTGCAAGGTCTTTTTTTGACTTGTTCACAACATACATAGCAATTTTGGCGACTATAGCCTGCATGCTATTAACCGATAAAGTTGGCATGCAGAAATTAGGCAAAATTTCATGTAATTACGCAAAATCAATTGGATGTCCGAATCATAATTATGTAAGACCGTAATTGTGAAAAATTTTGCAAAATTTTGCTTAATCATAATTAGCAGATTACCGTCATCACTACACAGGGGTAGGGAACCTTGGCTCTCCAGCTGTTAAGGAACTACAAGTCCCACAATGCATTGCAGGAGTCTGACAGACACAGTCATGAATAATAAAGGCAAATGCATGCTGGGACTGGTAGTTTTATCACAGCTAGAGAGCCAAGGTTCCCTACCGCTAACCTAGGGCCTCAGCACATAACTGCCACTCTCACACCGTAATATTGCACCTTGTAATCCACTTACTCTCCTCTATAAATCTTGAAACCTTAGATGTGCATTGTCACTTCTGCCTCCATGTGACTACAGTAAAACCTGGTACAGATATTTCTCAGCAAAAACAATCAGCAAAGGGCTTTTTCTGCTCTGCTCCCAGCCAAGCAGGTTGCACTGCTCTGTAGAGAAGGGTTTGTGTGGATGAATGAGCAACACAACTCTGTGGGAACTTGCTTTGAAGTTCTTTCAAAATAGGCAATCTATCCTGGTGGACCTCTTAGGCCAGCAACATCCTTAGGACATGCATACATACTTTAGATTTCCATGCTAATGCTGGGCATACACGGCACGTTTAGGCGCCGTAATCGAGTGGCTCGATGCCGGCTCGTCACCTCTCGTCCGCACATGCGCGCGGATCGATTCCCACTCATCCCCTTCACTTGTATATTCCAGTGACAGTTATACACTTGTACTATTTGCAGGCAGCCAGTCACACCGCCGGCGCCGCCACTCTCTGCCAGCGCTGTTCAATTATTCTGTCAGTGACCTTGTGCCGTGCCCAGTGCCCACTGCTCGCTCGCTCGCTGGCATATGAGCATCTCATTACACAGTGTGACATCCTTGTGTGCCCACTGCATCCTTCAGTGACCTAGTTGTATATCCAGTGCCCACTGCTGTGCCCACTGCATCATTCAGTGACCTTGTACTGTGGCCACTGCATCCTTCAGTGACCTAGTTGTATATCCAGTGCCCACTGCTGTGCCCACTGCATCCTTCAGTGACCTTGTACTGTGGCCACTGCATCCTTCAGTGACCTTGTGCTGTGCCCACTGCATCCTTCAGTGACCTTGTACTGTGCCCACTGCATCCAGTGATTCATTACTAGCAACATGTCTGGCAGGGTTTCGCGGGGTGAGAGGAAAGGGAGTTCAATTGCCTCAGCCACTTCTGGGACTGCTCCACGTCCAGGGAGAGGACGCCCAGCTGTACGTGGTCGTGATGCAGCAGAAAAGGGGGCAGCAAAGCCTGGGCCGAGTCAGCGGACGCCATTGTCCAAATATTTTAAAGTTTCTGGTCCCCGTGTGGTGGTTGAGCAAATGGAACCTGACGTACTCATGGACATCATGACTTCCTCCCAGACCTCTACTGTGAGCACCACTCCAAGCAGTAGCAGCAGCAGCCAACATCCCACGCTTGTTGTGACATCCACCCCAGCACCCACTGGTCAGCAGCCCTCCCAGGATGACAGCGTTCTGTCCCTCAGTCCGGCATCTGGGAACCTGCTGATGCAAGAAGCACAGGACTTACTGGGGACTGATGTGGCAGAGATTGAGATCGGGCCACAATCACAAGCGTTGTTGAGTTCTGGTGATGAAGAAGAGGGGTCTGTGTCTGGGGATGTAGTGACAGAAGAGGAGGCGGGGGAGTCAGAGGAAGAGCTGGATTATGATGATGCTGCTGATGATGACGTTGTGGACCCTAACTATGTGCAGCCTGCTGAGTCCGTGGAAGAATGGTCAGAGCAGGATGACGAGTCACCTCGGCCTAGGCAAGGATATCGCCATATGTCAGGCAGGGGCAGGGGCATCGGCAGCAGTGGGCGTGGAGGAAGTAGACAGGACACTGCTTAAGCCGGCACCACCACCATGCAACCCCCGGCAACTACTACCACACATTGCTCCGCTGCACCCTCTGCTAGTGGGGGCCGCAGTAAATTAAAGTCACCAGTGTGGGATTGCTTTGAGGAATGTACTGATGACAAAAGGTATGCGGTGTGCAGGTTATGCAGCAAAAGATTGAGCCGTGGGAAAAGTCTGAGCAAGATGGGTACCTCATCCCTCCAGGGCCACCTGAGAAGCCGCCACTGCCGCGAGTATGCGGACTTTAAGAGGAAGCAGGCACTGCTGGCAGGGGTTCCTGAGAGCAGAAGGCCCACCAGCGCAGCAGCATCCTCCCTCCCTCAGGGTCATGAATCCCCCACAGCAGCAGCAGTAGTAGCACGCAAGCGCTCTTCCACCTCGGCTGCTCAGGACACAGACATTGAGGCTGGCAGCCAGTGTTCGTCTCTCTCCTCTGTCTCCCCTGCATCCCAGCGTCGTCAGACCCTGCTGAGCGACACCTTTCAGGGTCTGACCAAGCCTCTGCCTCCAAGCCACAGGCGGATCTGCAAACTAAATGGCTTGCTGGCCCGGGCCATGGCATCACAGCTGCTTCCCTACTCCCTGGTGCAGGAGGGGAGCGCCATGCGGACGCTGCTCCAATTTGGCATCCCCGAGTGGCAAGTCCCCAGTCGCCACTATTTCAGCAGGAGCGCGATCCCAGCACTCCACAAGTTTGCGGTGGAAAACGTGGCCCGTTCCCTGGACTACTCTGTGGGCAAGCGGGTCCACGTGACCATGGACTCGTGGAGTAGCAGATTTGGGACAGGTCGCTACCTGTCCTTTACGGCCCACTGGGTGACACTGATGGAAGGGAGGGAGGACAAGAGCGCATCAGCCCAGCTAGTGGTGCCACCACGCGGGATCAGGGGGGATGCAGAAGGGTCCTGTCACGACACTCCCTCAGCACCCGGAAAGCAAGCCCGCCTCGGCAGCAGCAGCGCCAAGCCTCGGCACTGCCAAGCCCTTTTAAAATTGGTGACCCTGGGGAAGGAGAGGCTTACGGCCACCAACGTCCTGGCCACCCTCAGGAAGCAGGAGCGGAGGTGGCTGACCCCCAGAGGCCTGGAAGTGGGATATGTGGCAGCCGATAACGGGGCCAACCTGGTGGCAGCAGTGCAGCAGGGAAACCTCCTGCACATCCCCTGCTTGGCCCACGTGCTCAATCTTGTGGTGCAGCGCTTCTTGCGCACCTACCAGGGGCTGAGCGAGCTGCTGCAGGATGCCCGGGTGGTGGTACGCTTTTTCCGCCTGTCAGCCACTGCCTCTGCACTCTTGTCCACCTTACAGCAGCAGTATGGAAGGCCACAACACCGGATGATCATTGACATGCCAGTTCGCTGGAATTCGACTCTGGCCATGTTGGAGCGGCTGTGTCAGCACAGGCTGGCTCTTAGGGCCTACATGCTAGACCCAAGTGTCCCCAGCAACCAGCAAGTCCCCATGATTACTGCCACTCAGTGGACACTGATGCAGCAAGTATGCCTGGTGCTGAGTCCCTTCCTGGAGGCAACCAAGATGGTCAGTGAGGAGCGGGCCTCTGTGTGCCAGTGGGTGCCCTTGGTTTGTCTACTGGAGCAGGCAATGGACAATTTAATTGAGCGTGGGGATGAAGCCCTGAGGCAGTTGGAAGAACAGGAGCAGATGGCAGCACAGTCCAGCTCAGAGGAGGGCTCACAGCAGGTAGTGGAAGAGTTGGAGGTCCCTAACCTGAATGAGGAGGAGGAGGAGGAGCAGAGTGCAGCAGGCGTTGTACGTGGATGGCGGTTTGAGGAGGACAACGACATGGCACAGGAAGAGGACAGGCATGCGTTATGGGACAATGGCGAGGACGAGGAAGATCTTGCTGGCAGGGCCCACTTGTTTCCCATGGCTGTGCACATGTTGCGCTGCCTTTGCAGGGACCCCCGGGTGATCCAGATGCGTTCAAGGGAGGACATCTGGATTACCTTGATGCTTGATCCCCGTCTGAAGGGGAAGCTGGGAGACTTAATGACGCCATCCACCACCGAGCAACGCACAAGGGAGTTGAAGGAGGCCCTTGTGCGCAGACTACTGGAAGCATTCCCCCAGCCTTCCACCCCCACTGTAACTGCTCTGCCAAGCCAGCAAGAGGTGCCTGCCATTGCCACTAGCAGCACAACAACAACCACCAGCAGCAGCAGCAGCAACTGGCGCCCCGGAGACCTGAAGAGCCTAAGCAAGAGCCTGTATGCAGTGCAGCAGCCCAGAACAGAGGTGCCCGCCACAGCATCCACCACCAACCAGCACAAGCAACGACTGACCACCATGGTGTCTGACTATATGGGGTCATCCAGCGGGCTCAATGACACCGACAGCCCCGTGGACCCCTTGGAGTACTGGGTCAAGAGACTGGACATCTGGAGCGAGCTTTCCCAGTACGCCCTGGAACTCCTATCCTGCCCTCCTTCCAGTGTCCTCTCAGAGAGATGCTTTAGTGCGGCCGGTGGCGTGGTCACAGAGAAGCGCTCTCGGCTCTCCCACGCCTCTGTGGACAAACTCACCTTCCTGAAAATCAACCAGGCTTGGGTGGAAGGTGAGTTCCTGGCCCCTATTGTCGGACACAGGGGGACATGAAGTGGCTGCTGCATGTGCTGTTGTTAACTATGCCTGCCTTTATAAAGACATTTACTACCTGCCTAGTGCCTACCTTGGTTAATTTTTTGGTGTTATGGTACTACTACCAGTAAGTTGCCATGGTCCTCTTTCTGAGCTGCTGAACTGACCGCCCGCTTTGTCCTCCTGACTCAGTCGCTACTACACTCTGCGTTCACACTGCCCGGGTCGCCGGGTGCATTTAATTTTTTGGCCAGCACTATGACGCTGTGCTACTACTACTGTGCTGCTGCTGCTGAACTGACCGCCCGTTTTGTCCTCCTGAGTCCTGACTTAGTCGCTACTACACTCTGCGTTCACACTGCCCGGGTCGCCGGGTGCATTTAATTTTTTGGCCAGCACTATGACGCTGTGCTACTACTACTGTGCTGCTGTTGCTGAACTGACCGCCCGCTTTGTCCTCCTGACTCAGTCGCTACTACACTCTGCGTTCACACTGCCCGGGTCGCCGGGTGCATTTAATTTTTTGGCCAGCACTATGACGCTGTGCTACTACTACTGTGCTGCTGCTGCTGAACTGACCGCCCGCTTTGTCCTCCTGACTCAGTCGCTACTACACTCTGCGTTCACACTGCCCGGGTCGCCGGGTGCATTTAATTTTTTGGCCAGCACTATGACGCTGTGCTACTACTACTGTGCTGCTGCTGCTGAACTGACCGCCCGCTTTGTCCTCCTGACTCAGTCGCTACTACACTCTGCGTTCACACTGCCCGGGTCGCCGGGTGCATTTAATTTTTTGGCCAGCACTATGACGCTGTGCTACTACTACTGTGCTGCTGCTGCTGAACTGACCGCCCGCTTTGTCCTCCTGACTCAGTCGGTACTACTACACTCTGCGTTCACACTGCCCGGGTCGCCGGGTGCATTTAATTTTTTGGCCAGCACTATGACGCTGTGCTGCTACTACTACTACCAGTATGTTGCCGTGGTCCTTCTGTGCTGCTGAACTGACCGCCCGCATAGACCTTCTCCTGACTCAGTCGCTACCACCACTGCACTCTGCGTTCACACTGCCCGTGTCCACTGACAACTCTGCTGCAATGTCATTGCTAATTGCTGCAAAAAAAAAAAAAAAAAAAAAAAAAATTACAAAAACCTCTCTGGAGCCTTTTTGCCGTCAGCCACTCATCCTCCTCCAGCGGTACCTTCGCCGCCAAGTGCCATTGGAACTCGCCTTCACCTCTTTGACTGCTTGGCGCTTTGAGTCCGCAAGGAGAAAAGCGCAATATAAATGTTATTTGTCTTGTCTTGTCTTGTCTTAACGCGTATATCCCTTTTTAAAACCACTTATTACCAATTAATAGCCCCATTTAAAGTGTTGATTTCACTTTAAAATCCATTTTCTCTAGAAAAAAATTTTTGGGGGGAATTTTTTATGTTGAAGTTATGTTGCCCCTTATCACCTCGATAATCCATGCTATTTGGGGGACTGTAGCATGTATGGGGGCTTTGTTATTAACATTAAAAGAAAATCCGCCTCCGGGCGTGAATCCGCGCGTGATTACGCCATTCACGGGAAAAAATCCGCGTGGTTGCGTGGACGCGGACGAAAATCCGCATGCGGCGGGGCCGAATGCGGATTTTTTTTTGCAACCACGCGGATTTCCGAATTCGTGGATGAGGCACATCCGAGCATCCCTGCACCTCACTTCTTGTCACCCACTTACAATTGCTATCTGTGCATCACTATTAATCACCCAGTACTTGTCAACCCACTATCTGTAACTAGTTGTCATGTACTGCCTGCCTCCAGACTCAATCAGTTGCTCTGTTTCACTAAGTTCTTTGTGTCACTGCCTGCCTAAATTCTTTGTGTCACCATAATATCCCAATCAGCACCTGCCTGCCACTTAAATCTACAAATCACTACCAGCCGGTTAGTGGTATTGTTTACCTATATATTAGATTATCCACTTGCTGTTAGAAAGAACATACTGGAGTTTACTAAACCGCAGTACGTACTATTGAAATACCAAGCAATATGGTAATGCCCATAAATGACAAAAAAAAGAAAAGATGTAGACAAAAACAAAACAGGTAGGACAATACTGTATACTGCCTAGATGCAGAAATTTTCAATTGTTTTTTTGAAGTATCGTATATACTCCACTCATCTCGAAATTTAGGTCTGACTCACTAAATAAAAGTATGGGGGTCGACTTCTACTCAAGTCGGAACTAAATTTCTGCCACATATCTGAGGGGGTGGGGGCCCACCTCTCTCTCAGTGTTTGCAGAGCAAGCGGCAATGGCCAGCATGCTTTATAACCCACCCTCTACCCAGGGTCGGATTTCTACTTTTTACCACCCAAGGCCCACTGTCACCATCCGCTCCTGGACCAATCTGACTAACAACATCTCAACTAACCCCATCCCTCAACTTACACACACTTTTTCCTCAAAAATATATAGCCTTAAAGTGAACCGGAAGCAACATAAAAATTAGATATTTACCACAGTAGATCCTCCTGGGGCCCACTGTTCCAGTGCTGGGACCCCCTGAGCATATTCAGACCCCGCCACTGCTGCTCGGAACCTTCTTCTTCCTCGAGGCTGCACTTTCCTCTGTGTACAAGCCCAATTGTACTTGTCATATTCGTTACATGGTTTGTACATGCCCAGTAGCACAAAGCCACTTGTGTATGGCCTTTTCCTCTTTGCACAAGCTGCTTGTGCTATTGGGCATTTTCTTGCACACACCCAGTACAGTTGTGCTTGTACACACAGGGAAGGAAGAACAGGGTCTTGGGAAGCAGTATGGGTAGCCAGATGACAGCATTCCCTCAGTACAGGTAACCAAATGAACCCCTCCCACCCCTGCTTTAGGGGGACGGGAGGACCAGAACTGGGGGCCACAGTGTGGGTGAAAGGACCAGGATGGACTGGGGGCATACTTGAGAAGGGAGTGTAAATGGGACCGTGCCTGTGCAGTCAGAGTGCCAAACTTACAGAGCTGCCAGTGGGAGAATGGAGGGGGACCAGAGAATGTTGTGGGACCTCACAACTATGGGGAGCTGGAAGAAGCCCCAGGTAAGTAAAAGTGCAAAGTTAAAAAGTGATCCTGAGATGAATAATAATAAGTTTTATACATGCCTGGGGCTTCCTTCAGCCCCCTCCGCACCAATCGCTCCCACGCCGCTGTCCTCCTCATTCTCCCGTTAGCAGACCTGATAGCTTGGCAAGTGGGGGTGGGGGGGGGGGCACTGCGCGCACCCCATCGCTGGAAGTACTCTGCGTCTGAGCAGTACTACTGCGCAGGCACAGAATGCTCCCAGCCGACTGTACAAAGTTATGGGCCTGCTATTGGTAGAAGGTGGAGGATGATTGCGTGGGAGCGATCGGTGCAGAGGGGGTTGAAGGGAGCCTGAGTATGTGTAAATCTTGTTTATTATTCATCTCAGGGTCAAGTCTGATTCAAAGAATAAAAAACACCACCGCACAATTCCAAAAAATGTGATCTAAATGAAATAAACCAAAACAGTATTTACAAATACTTAGGGCTTCTTCCAGCTGCAGGGGAGGAATACTGCTTCTGGCCCCCCAGTTCCTTTACATTTCTCTTCATCTGCTGTAGCAACACTTAAAACGCTGCGACTGTTCTCAGTTGCAGCTATGGTGCACGCACTCTCCTCCATTATGCTTCCAAGCGGCAAGGCAACCGTGGTCCAGAGCATTCTGCACATGCATCGTTCATAAATATTCAAAATTGTGCACGCACAAAACATTACTTGTTGTGGCTGCTGTGCTGGGAGCATGATTGAGGAGGTGCTGTGCAGTGCTGGGCCGAAATTACGCATCGTAATTCAATGTAAATTTACGCGTAAGCGTTACGCGTAACTTACGGTCTTACACGTAATTATTTACGCGTAAGACCGTAAGTGGTATCGTAATTACACTGTCTACCGTAATTGCTAGGCATGCGTAATTTTACGAACACTTACGCGTAATTTTACGCGTAATTACTAACGTAAAAACTCCCCTTTTCTAAGAGTAGCCAATCAGTCAACATCCTAAGCAACCTATAGTATCTTCTCCCGCCCTTCAGTATAAGCGTACGTTTTGACGCATACGAATGATATGTACGCAATAACTGTCACATTGACGGCTATTGCGTACATATCGTCCGCATGCGTCAAAAAATACGCATTAATGGGTATTACGGCACTACGCGTAACATCGTAGTGTAAGCGCCTTCATTACGGTATCCTTACGCGTAATTGCGTAAGTTTACGCGTAATTACAGTGATGTACCGTAGATAATTTCCTACGCCGTAACCGTAATTGCGTAATGCGTAATAGCGTAAAATTACGCGTAATGATCCGTAAGCGTAGATTTTTCCATTACGAGCAGCACTGGTGCTGTGCACACAGAATATTGCATGCACCATAGCTGTGATTGTGCCCAGTAGCAGCTTTTTAAGAGGGGTGACAGCAATATAACAGGAGGTATTAGGAGCTGAGGGGCAAGAACTCTATGGGGTGGGGGCTGGAAGAAACCCCAGGAATGTGTAAATCCTGTTTGTGTTGTTTTTTGGTTTTTTTTCTAAGCTTACTTGTTTAAAATACACAGTGCATCTTTAACTTACACTGTCCTGGGTGCCTCCTCCACTGAATCAGGACGTGCTCTGCTCTCTCACTCCCTTATGTGAGCCCAGGGCTCGGTGGACCGGCAACTACCATCCCTGCAGGTTCAGCCATGTGAAAAAGAGGGGAGGAGTTGAGACTCCTCACACATTTGTGTCTGCAAAACACAGACCTCCTCTTGCTAGCGTTACATGGCCCGGGCACAAGCAGAGGGGAGGAAATGGGGGCGGGGCAGCCTTAACTTGTGACTTTTACACAATGACAGCGGCAGGGCTGCAGCGATACAGCCACTGCTCCTGTCATCCTCAAATTAATAAAGCTGCCGGGCGCACTGTTCCTGTCTATAGCCGCTGCTGCTGCACACACACAAGCAATGCTTCTGTGTGCAGAGCAAAGCAGGGGTGGCTGCAAACAAATGCACAACATTTTTGTGAGGAATGGTGTCGGCAGCTGTTGGGACATTGGTTGACTGCTTGTCAACCCGCCCCTTCCTTGGCTCCGCCCTAGGAACGGGCCTATTCGACCTTTCCACAAATCCATCCCTGCCTCTACCATCGCCTTTTGCTTAGAAAAGCACTAACTTGTATAGCTTACTTTTGATATGGGAAGGTTTAATAGGCTGTAACGCACACTGAGTAATGTGCGTACTATTAATGACATTCCCATTTGTTGCAACTTGTGAGACACTTTCTTGATAAACGAAATGACAAGGAAACACAGGTCTGAAAATCCTGGCCACAACAATTAACATGAAATGGCATGGAGAAAGAGACTGGGCTAAAGCGCTTACTAAGGAGGGGGAGTGGATAACTGCAGCACTTGGCGACCAGGAGGCGTTAAAGGCTACAATACCTTATGCAATTACTAACCCCTCCTGGTCCCCAAGTGCAGTCATTAACTTTGTTGGGTAGGCTTATACTTGAGTCAATAAAAATTCCAGCTTAAGAGGGTCACATTTTGGGGGGTCGACTTATATGCAAGGTTGACTTGTTTATTTATGTTTATTACAGCAAACCTGACGTTTTTTAGATAAAAAAACAACTGATACTCATCTATGGAGAGGGAAGGTTCTGGGTCCTATAGAGCCTTTTAGTTCCTTTCACAATCCCCTTGTTCCAGTGCTGTCACCCCCGTTCAAATCTCCTGCTGCAGGAAGCTTTGGGAGCCCGAGTGCCCCCGAAGATGGGCGGCTCCATACTGCACCTGCGTGAGAGCACACTCACCGAGGAGCAGTATGAAGCTGCCCGTCTTCAGGGGCATTCGGGCTCTTGAAGCCTCCCGCAGTGGCACAGAGGAGTACTCGACCCATGGGTCAGATACTGTTAAAGGGAATCTGAAGAGAAATTAAACGTATGATTTAATGAGTTGTATGTGTAGTACAGCTAAGAAATAGAACATTAGAAGCAAAGAACAGAGTCTCATATTGTTTCCAGTACAGGAAGAGTTAAGAAACTTAACTTGTTATCTATGCAAAAGAGCTTCTCTGAGCTCTCCGACTAAGTTTGTTCAGAGACAGTGATATTTTCTGAAGCACTTATTCATCACAGAAACAGTGACACACTGCTTCAGATAAGCTTTTACTGCAGGGGAGTTCGAAGGGTCAATATTAGCTCTGCTCTGTTTCATAGTTTAAAATACAGCATGTGGTTTGTAATTGTAAATATGATAGAATGATGCAATGTTATAACAAAAAAGCTATATAACTGAAAATAAAAATATGAGACTCTTTCCTTTGCTACTAATGTTCTATTATTTATCCGTACAAAATGCATTCAATTAATTATCTCATAAGTTTTTTTTTTCACTTCAGTGTCACTTTAACGTCGGGGGTGACAGCGCTGCAATGAGGGGACTGTAAGAGGAATGGGAAGTTTCTATCAGACCCAGAGCCATTCCTCCATAAGTAAGTATCTGTGTTTTTTAATTTAAAATTGGCTTCAGGTTTGCTTTAATAATACGCTGTTAGATTTCAGTCTAGTCACACTGAAAGCATCACTGTCCTATTTTTGTGGCTGGAGTTACACTTTAAATGAGGCCTAAGAGTCTTCTCAATTTGAAGCCTGATGCACTGTTCTTTATAACCACGATACTCATCAGGTATTTCTTAGGGCCCATTAAATAACATGTCATACCTCCATAATGAAGAACTCTCTTTAGGTTCTCCAGTTCCAGAACGCAAGGCTGCCCAGTAATATTCCAGTCACAGCCCGCTAGCTCCTCTCTTTCCCAGTAGCTTCTTGGCTATCCGCTTCCAAACTGAGCTTTGAGTTGTGTAGAATGGCAGATCATCATAGTCCTGAAAGGCTGGTGTCCTCAGATTTAATTAATGCCTTCCAGTGCTTTCATGCCTTTCTGTTTCTTTGCTGACAACCCCCAAAAAGCCTGACAGTTTGTGTAAAACAGATGTTACAGTGTTGTTGCTTTGGCAGTTTCCAATTCATGTGTGTTTCGACAGGCAGTCGGTAAAAACATTTCTACGCCTTTGTTCACTTCAAGAGACGCTATGATTGTAGCAGAAAAACATTTATATTTAAAATACTTATTCATAGTGCAGTTTTATAAGGGTATAAGGGTTTTTGTAAAAATCTTACATCTAAAGGATAAGTGTACTCATAATTATGCTTCATCAACTCCAAACTCCTCTCTATGAATAATAAAGCTATAATGCAGTACGGATTTGGTTCCCTTGAAGAGATGTGATACCCTTTTGACGGGTGCATGAAAAAAAAGGTGTCAGGAAAATAGGGCCCGGCTGGACAACAAATTGGTGCTGCTGGGTAACGAAATAGCAATAACGATAAACATTGTTAACTAATTTTGTTAACAATAAATTCCGTTTTAAAACAGACGGGAGATGAAAATTAAAATATATTAACTTTAAAAATCACTACATAATTCAACAATATAGCTTAAACTAACCCTACTCTCACACAGAACCCTCCCCTGTTGGTGCCTAAACCTATTCACTCCCCTGGTCGTGCCGAACCCTAACCACTCCCCATGGTGGTGCCTAACCCTAAGCCCCCCGGTGGTCCCTAATCCTAACCCCCCTGGTGATCCTTAACCCTAACCAACCCCTGGTGTTGCCTAACCCTAACCATCCCCCGTGTCGCCTAACCCCCACCCAGGTGGTGCGTAACCCTACCCACCCCCCCAGTGGTGCCTAACCCTAACCACTCCCACTGCACAAACACCCTTAAACACATAGAAAGGATAATATATTTGATAACATAAAATCTGTACATATATAAACAAAATAATATGACAAAAACTATAACATTGCAAGTTTCTAAAATGATAATATATTTTAAAAACTTTAATTTCTAATGTTGCTAATGATATATATCAGGCTATTTTTTGCTTTGGGCACCATATTAACGATTAAGGCATTAGAGTCTATGGAGGCGCCCTTTCATCCACTAGGTGCTGGGGCCCTTTTTTACTGTCTGCTACCCTTTTGACTGCCTGTTGTGTACAAACACTGTTCCATTACAGCATTATGGTGGCTTAGTGAGCATCACTTTTGCCTTGCAGCTATAGATTAGTAGTACCAGCTTTGAATCTCAGGCAGGATACTATCTGCATAAAGGGTATGTGTTCTTCCTGTGTTTGTCTGGCTTTCCCTTGGGCTCTCCAGTCTCACCCCCAAAACATATGGATAAGTTAATTGCTTTTACCCAAAATTGGCCTTAAAGGAAACCTGAGATGGGCTGGATAGAAAAAATTATACATACCTGGGGCTTTCTGCAGCCCTCTCCAGGCTGATTGTCCCCTCGCTGTCCTCCTGCACCGTCTGGATCCTCCGCAGTTCACCCTGGAAAGACCTTCAGTTGGGGCCAGTCTGCGCAGTCCAGCCGCGCGCCCTCCCCTGTCACGCTCGTTTGGTTGTGCACGCGCAGAACGCTCCCGGCAATGGGAGCACGATGGGTGCATGCGAGCAGCCAGGCAGTGCTAGCGCAGTACTCCCCAGACCAGAGGAATTTCAGGGAGAATTGCGGAGGGTCCAGGCAGTGCAGGAGGACAGCGAGGGAGAGATCTTTCTGGAGGGGGCTAGAGGAAGCCCCAGGTATATATATTTTTGTCTATCCCGTCCATCTCAGGTTTCCTTTAAAGGATACCCGAGGCGAAAATAAACAAATTAAATAAACAATTGTATCTATCTTTGTTCTCCTAAAAATGACTTTTTCAGATATTCCACAGTTTTATTTTATGTTTACATCCACTTACTGTTTTATTGTTTTTGCTCAATGACACATTAGTATGCCAGAGCTAAAATATATGAATTATTAACCCTTTTTATCTCTTCCCTGCTTTCAGAAGCCATTTTCTGCTAGGAAAATAGTCATAGTTGGAATTTCTTATCAGTGCAGGTCACATTGTAGTCACTTCCAGTCAGGACTGAGTCAGCCACTTACATACCTGATTTTTCAGGCAGAGAAAGAAAAAAAGGAACACAGCATAGTTATTTGTGTGCTAGACACTGTACATACCCATGTCTATCATCATATCACATGTCACCTCGAGTATCCTTTAAGGTCAATTTTGGGTAAAAAATAACTTATATTATGTTTTGGGGATGAAACTGGAATGCCCAAGGGAGACCCAGACAAACACAAGAAGACACATAAACACATATCACATACCCACATGCGGTATGCATCTGAGCAATGACTGGTTTGTTGCTTCTCACTTAGTGATCCGCCATTAGTACATTCTTGGCCACTCACTCACGTGCCACCCTGACATCACTCCTCCCCTCTCCATTGACAGTGTTGCTGAAGTAGCATGTCTACAGCACTTGCTCCTTGAAATGTCATCCTAATGATTGAATAACCATTGTAAAGGGCAATGTGAATTCAACATGCATATAGGACTTAAAGAGGAACTCCAGTGAAAATAATGTAATTGTAGTTCATTTTTACAAGAATTATGTATAAACTAGTGACCTTAGCCCGTTTAAAAACGAACACACGCCTTGCGCGTGCGTCCGTGCGTGCACTACCGCCACGTGCGCACACATGCCCGCCCCTTCTGGCCTCGTCCTCCCTGGTAAGTAAAAAAAAACCTGTAGGTGGCATACTTTATAAATAAAGTAGATATTTGTAAGTTAGACAGAGTAAGCCACGCTCACAAAAAAAGTATTTTAAAGTTAGTCAGAACTGCCTGTTTTCCAAATATTAATGGACACATTACTCCTAAAGGACATCATCAATTTCTGAAACTTTAATAAATATACAGTAATATTTTCTCAGGAGCACTAGTTATTTGGCACTTTGTGAAATTCCTTTATAAAAGAAAATCTTACTGAGCCTCTTGGGATCCAGAATGGCTCTAATTCATGTGTTTCTGTGGTGAGAGTTCATATTCCTTGAAGAATTGGCTTTGTCTCGCAAGTGATGCATGAAATGGAGTTGTGCTGCATTCCGAGGACGTTTTAGGTATCTTGCCTATTTTTTTTTTCTTTCCTGTAGGAACACTCACCTTATCCACACTCCCAGGCCTGATCATTTTTAATATTGTGAGCCAAACTTTTACATTTAAAAGAAAGTTGGAAAAAGAACGTTATGGAGACAGCATTAAATATGCTACTTGCTTGACTGTGAGACTAATCCTTTGTCCCTAAAACCTGGGAATACAGCATTTTGGGTGCAATCCTGGAGTGATTGCTTCTGTAGCCAAATCGTGACCGCTCTGGAAATTGCCTTACTTCCCCAGTTCGAGGTATGAGGAAGCAAAGACTAGCACCAGATGCCAGCAGATGGCCTGCAAAGGCAATCAGGAGACATGCACTCACTTGAATCTAAATGTCAAACAGCAATGGGAGGTAAAGCAGGCACCATCTTCATAAAAACCCTTAATTTGCAGCGGGGTACACGCTTACTGCGGTGGGGGTGATTAAAGTAGTTTGACACCTGTTTTGAGTCTTACTCTCTTCGCTAGAGCCTATAGTGTGCCTGCTTTAGCTCTCTTTGCTGTTTGATACTCCCCTGATTTGGCATATTGTGGGGGCTTTCCCACAAAGCACCCGTAGTGGCTTCCAGGCCTAACACTTTCTAAACCACTGATGGGAGCTAGGAGTAAAGGAGAGTATGCAGATCAGATAAAAAAGTTTAACATTTATGACTGCATATTTGTTGCACATACACATATCAAAAGGATCTTAGGCGATGCTTTGCGGTCTGCTGCCTCCCCCTTGTTCCCCCTAACTCGTCCACTTACCACCGGCGCGATTCACCTCTGACCTTGATGAGTACGTTGCCTACTCCCTGTCCAAACATATTGAAGCATTAACACATATCTTTTGTCTTTTAACGCGTTAGCGTTTAGGCACGTATATGCATCCAGTGCAAGACATATGTGTGTGCCTGGATGCACCATGCCTCCCCAATTATGCCGCTTCTGGTACCTCTATTCTCTGCTTGTTGTTGAGACGTTTTCAAGGCGTTCTTCTGCGGTCTGTGTAGATGCTGCTGACTGTGTTGTGTGTATGTAAGTGTATTCCTGAGGTCCCGTGTGATGCGGGGGCGGTGCTCAGCGGTGACGTGTGTAGGGGCGGATTGCTTTGCTTCCTCCCCCTGACTGCGCGCGCCGCTTCTGGATGCCGCTCCCCGCTCCCGGCGCCTGATTGGTTCCTTCCCCACATTTGAACATGTGAGGGGTAGAGTCGAGGACACGCCTTCTGATGATGCCGGACACTCGGCGAAACTAGTAAGGGCTGTGGCCTTGGAGGAGACGCCATCCCGCCACGCTCTTCCCACTGGCTCCCCGTCTGACCAGCCAGGTGACATGTGCACATGCACCACGGGTTGCAGCCACACCAGTACAGTTCCATCCTAGCCGCTATCCCTTGCGACCACCGCACAGAGACTTGCCTGCACCAGAACTAGAGTCCACACTGTGGTCCTTGCAGTTCGATACATCGATCCATGGGACACATAGGAGCTAAGCCAGCAGCCACCTACGGACACATCCAGAATCGGGCTTCATCCCTGGTCTCTACATATGAGTATGATCCTGCCTATTGACATGCCGGATGGGTGAGATGTCTCCACACAGGTCTTTGCTGCCAAGACTGTGTTCATAACCTGATTCGTTATTTGCCACTGTTGCTACCATTGCTGCTGCGGCTTTCTGCCTTCATGAATTGATCAGACCTGGAGTGCATGTCTCCACAGACAGGAGAGCAATTTGTGCTCTATACATCTGCTCCAGCTTGTTACTGTTTACTTCCATCTATTATTCAGCATACTAATTGCTTGCAAGCTAACTAACATTTTGATCAGTTTGTGTGGCCGGCTGTATATATGTGCTGTGTGAGTTGGTTGTATGTGTGGTGGGATGGCCATTTCCTCATGTTTTTAATGTTTTATATATTGTTATTGTGACACTTTATTCTACAATTAAAGATTTATATAGATTTTTCTATTCAAATTAGCTTTGAACTTGAATACTTTGGGATCACCTGTAGTTTATATACCTCTCCTGACACGTGTGATTGTATTGTGTATACAGGTACCCAATTTTGGTTAGAGTATTAACTTCAGTTTCCCCACTTTTTCCCGTTTGGAGTTGGATACCTATTTTTATAGGTTATAGCAGTGCCTCCCTTTCAGCACTGCTGGGATAGTGGTGGTTATCTGATTCTTGAGAGGTTAATATGTTGGAGTGGGAGAGCATTGTCTCCGAGGTGGAGAGTGATTGTGCCTTGACGGCGGGGAGCAGGGGGGCGCAGCAGACTGTAAATTCAGGTTTTAGAAAATTAGAACGATTATACGAGCGTAAGTCTCGACTATGGTGGAATATAAAATACACCAAACAATACACTGATGACCACTTTTCCCCTTCATGGCTTAGATTCCAGGTCTTCCCATATCGGAAAAATATTACTCCTGACTTTAAAAGACGGTGGGAGTCTAATTTTGACAACTGTGCACAGGTGTGCCTTACTCTACTTGCTGAATTAGACGAATCCGAGCTGGATGAGGTCGAGGCAGAAATTGGGAAAATTACAACAGAATTAAGTGAATACTCAGCAGATCCTCTGTATAAAAAAAGAAATGAGTCATTAAAAACTCACATCAAGAAATATAACCGTGAGCTTGTGATCTCAAAGGATCACAAAATCAATAGTGACAGGTTAGCATATAAAATTGGGACTGCTTATAGATGGGACAATAAACCTAGGACACCACGTCCCAAAGGTAAACCGCCAAAACAAGTTCCCAGACCTGTCCCAGCGAGCGGAGAATCGGATTCGTCTGCAGCAGGTGAGGGTTCAGCAACCGTACTTGGCAATAGAGATCCAAAAGAACAGAAAAAACCCAGGTATCCACTTAGGTCATTGGATTCAGACAGCAAGAGAAATAAAGTGAAGAAGTCGCAAAAAACAGATATAGAAGACTCAGACACAAGTGAGGGAGCGGGTGTAGCATGTGGATCGAGCAAAGGTACCAATGGAGGGGGTTCATCATCCTCATCTTCAGCCTCAGTGGCTTTTTTAGATCAGATGGGCCTTTAGGGAGGGAGGCCTCGATCAGTGCGGCGACTGGTCGGGGGGCGGGGTCCACCGCGGGAGATCTGCAAGTGATCAATTTGACCGGCTCAAGTATACCGAACTCAGTGAAATCACTCTTGAGTCACGGCCTGGGTTTCTGCCCAGTGCAGAAGATTGATAAATTTCAATTTATTGTAGATTTGCAGCTGTTTTGTCGCAAGCTGTTGTTCAGATCCTTCCGCGGTGGACCATGCTCTCGACAACCTGTTCAGCCTAGTGATGATCTGGCGGACACGGTCCTCACGGAAGAGGATCTAGCCGCGCTGCGGGACCTTGAGGCTTTGTTCTCTGAAGGCCAAACTGATAGCGTTTCTAACAGCTCACAGGCATTATCGCCCATAATTCCAACTAATTCAGACCAGCACGGTGGTCCCGTGTATATCCAACTTAATAAACAGTTTCGATGTAGGTCGGTTAGGTTTCCCCCCCTGACAACTAATGCCGGACTTAGGACATTTATACGAGCAGTAGAACGTGACATAGGACATCTTGATGAGAGTAGATCTACTTACCCCTCCAATTTGACCAAAGATGAAACTGAGGCACTGTCTTGGCTATCTAGTAAGACCGATTGGACGATAAAGCCATCGGATAAAGGCGGCAATGTCGTCCTGATGACAACTTTTAATTACCGCAAGATGTGCCTGGATCTTCTCGGTCGTTCGGAGTGCTACCTGAGGGTCTCCCCGTCCAGACTTATACGATGCACTGAGAATCTTAATTCGATCATTGATGATGCCCAGCGTAATGGAATCATTGACACCACGGTAGCGCAATTTTTGAAGGTTAATGATCCCATAGTGCCCACGTTTTATGCCCTGCCAAAGGTGCACAAATGTATACTTGATCCACCTGGACGTCCTATCGTATCCAGCAGGGGTGCCCTCACCGAAAAAGTGAGTATTTATATTGACAAACATTTACAATCCCACGTACAAAGCCTTCCATCATATATCAAAGATACCACCCATCTACTGAGGATATTGGATGGTCTACTGGTCCCTACGGGTACCATATTAGTGTCTCTGGACGTGGAGGCCCTCTACTCGAGCATCCCGCACGATCAAGGAATAGAGGCGGTGCGGGTGTTTCTGGGTGAGCGCAGTCGGGAGGATGCTGGACATAATGATTTTTTGTTGAGGTTACTTAAGTTATTACTTACTAACAACATTTTCATTTTTGATGGCGCCCACTACCTCCAGGTGCAGGGCGCAGCGATGGGCACAACTTGTGCTCCATCCTACGCCAATCTGTACCTGGGGGAGTGGGAGCGGTCCCTGTTCTCGGATGATGGACTTGCGATGTACATGTGCCATATTTTGTCATGGCACAGGTACATCGACGACATCCTCGTCTTGTGGACAGGTACACGGACCGATCTCGGAATTTTTGTTGACCTGATTAATGATAATATGCGTAACCTACACTTTACAATGGTTTGTGACGCGAGATCGATCTCCTTCCTTGACATTAAGATCTCTATAGATGCAAAAGGTCAAATCAGCACTGATTTATATAGAAAAGAAACCGCGACCAATGCTTTATTACATGCTAAAAGCTTTCATCCTTTCCATACCATTAGGGGTATTCCCACCGGGCAATACCTCCGAGTGAGGCGGAATTGTTCGTCCGACGTGGAGTTTAAAACTCAAGCTGATTTATTACGCACACGATTTCAAAACAGAGGGTACCCTGATGGTACTCTACGACGAGCTTTTAACAAGGTCAGGAAGAGAGATAGATCTAGTCTATTGCGTCACAAACCTACTAGTCACGTGGAGCGTGATTCAGGCGAAGACGATTTACGGTTCGTTACTGAATATTGTGTTCAGCATCCTGCCCTTAGAGGCATTCTACAGAGGCACTGGTACCTCCTTCGGGACGACCCAACGTTAGGCCATGTGGTTCCTGAGCAGCCCCTTTTGACATTCAGACGGGCTAAATCACTTAGGGACACTCTGGTGCAGAGTCATTTTGGGGGTGTGAACCCCAGACGGCACTGCATAGTGTTAGGCACTTATACATGCGGGGGGTGTTCTTACTGTAGATATATGTGGGTGGGAAGGACTGTACCCCTACCTGATGGTAGAAATTACACCTTAAAACATTACACTAACTGTCAGACAGAACTTGTTGTGTATTTATTACTTTGCCCCTGTGGGGCATTTTACGTGGGCAAAACTAAGAGACATCTGTGGAGGCGTATTATGGAACATTTACAAAATATTGGCAATGTTAAAAGCTTGACCCCCATCGCACGACATGTGCGACAATGCTCTGCCTGCAGCAGCAACAAACTTAGGTTTGTGGGACTTGATAGAATACATAGTTCGATCCGTGGGGGTAACTTTGATCGTCTGCTTTTACAGCGCGAATCACGATGGATTTACGAGCTGAAAGCATGCGAACCCCCAGGCCTCAATGAGACTGTTAGCTTTGCCCACTTTTTACCCATATAGGATCTTAGGCGATGCTTTGCGGTCTGCTGCCTCCCCCTTGTTCCCCCTAACTCGTCCACTTACCACCGGCGCGATTCACCTCTGACCTTGATGAGTACGTTGCCTACTCCCTGTCCAAACATATTGAAGCATTAACACATATCTTTTGTCTTTTAACGCGTTAGCGTTTAGGCACGTATATGCATCCAGTGCAAGACATATGTGTGTGCCTGGATGCACCATGCCTCCCCAATTATGCCGCTTCTGGTACCTCTATTCTCTGCTTGTTGTTGAGACGTTTTCAAGGCGTTCTTCTGCGGTCTGTGTAGATGCTGCTGACTGTGTTGTGTGTATGTAAGTGTATTCCTGAGGTCCCGTGTGATGCGGGGGCGGTGCTCAGCGGTGACGTGTGTAGGGGCGGATTGCTTTGCTTCCTCCCCCTGACTGCGCGCGCCGCTTCTGGATGCCGCTCCCCGCTCCCGGCGCCTGATTGGTTCCTTCCCCACATTTGAACATGTGAGGGGTAGAGTCGAGGACACGCCTTCTGATGATGCCGGACACTCGGCGAAACTAGTAAGGGCTGTGGCCTTGGAGGAGACGCCATCCCGCCACGCTCTTCCCACTGGCTCCCCGTCTGACCAGCCAGGTGACATGTGCACATGCACCACGGGTTGCAGCCACACCAGTACAGTTCCATCCTAGCCGCTATCCCTTGCGACCACCGCACAGAGACTTGCCTGCACCAGAACTAGAGTCCACACTGTGGTCCTTGCAGTTCGATACATCGATCCATGGGACACATAGGAGCTAAGCCAGCAGCCACCTACGGACACATCCAGAATCGGGCTTCATCCCTGGTCTCTACATATGAGTATGATCCTGCCTATTGACATGCCGGATGGGTGAGATGTCTCCACACAGGTCTTTGCTGCCAAGACTGTGTTCATAACCTGATTCGTTATTTGCCACTGTTGCTACCATTGCTGCTGCGGCTTTCTGCCTTCATGAATTGATCAGACCTGGAGTGCATGTCTCCACAGACAGGAGAGCAATTTGTGCTCTATACATCTGCTCCAGCTTGTTACTGTTTACTTCCATCTATTATTCAGCATACTAATTGCTTGCAAGCTAACTAACATTTTGATCAGTTTGTGTGGCCGGCTGTATATATGTGCTGTGTGAGTTGGTTGTATGTGTGGTGGGATGGCCATTTCCTCATGTTTTTAATGTTTTATATATTGTTATTGTGACACTTTATTCTACAATTAAAGATTTATATAGATTTTTCTATTCAAATTAGCTTTGAACTTGAATACTTTGGGATCACCTGTAGTTTATATACCTCTCCTGACACGTGTGATTGAACATATCAAAAGTTACTGAAGCCAAACAATACACAAAACAAACAGGCAAATGGCATTTCTTTAACCATTTCAGCACGAGGGGATTTTTCATCTTATGCATTAGAGCAATTTTCACCTCCCATTCATTCGCTAATAACTTTATCACTACTTATCACAATGTATTGATCTATATCTTGTTTTTTCCGCCACTAATTAGGCTTTCTTTGGGTGGTACATTTTGCTAAGAATTATTTTTTTTATAAATGCATTTTAACAGAATTAATAAGAAAAAAATGGAAAAAATTCATTATTTCTCATTTTTCGGCCATTATAGCTTTAAAATAATCCACGCTACCATAATTAAAACCTATGTATTTTATTTGCCCGTATGTCTTGGTTATGACACCATTTAAATTTTGTCCCTATCACAATGTATGGCGCCAATTTTATTTGGAAATAAAGGTGCATTTTTTCCGTTTTGCGTCCATCACTATTTAAAAGCGTATAATTTAAAAAATGTTCATAGTATACCCCCTTCAAATGCATATTTAAAAAGTTCAGACCCTTAGGTAACTATTTATGTCTTTTTTTTTTAATTGTATATTTTTTTTTTCATTAAAAAATTTATTTGGGTAATATTTTGGTGTGGGAAATAAACAGTTAATTTTTAATGTTATTATATGTGTAAATTGTAATGTAAAAATATGTAGATGTAGTTTTACTATCTGGCCACAAGATGGCCACCTTGAGATTTTTTTCCTTCCTTGTGCCTCTCGCTAAGCGGAAGCACAAGGGGGATGTGGAAATTTTTACGTGCAGAAAGACTGAAGCCTCTTGTAAGAGCGCTTCGGTTTTTCTGCTGGGGACACGGATCGGTGATCGGGAACCATGTCCGGCACCGCAACCACGATCGGCACCGCAGCAGAGCAGCCGCCCAGACGTGAGCTTCACGTCCGGGCAGCAGAAATGGTTAAAAGGTACCTGAACCGAGTAAACTTATTTAAAATAAACACATGGTGTACCTGCAAATAAAAATGACATACTTACTTCACCATTAATTCCTCTCAGAAGCTTACATTTGCTTCTAACAATGTTTCCTTCCAGTTCTGACACAAGATATTGTCAGAACTGAAATATATCAGTTGCTGTCAGTTATATATCATTTGCTGTAAGTTACAACTGAAAGGACAACTGATGTGCAAGGCAATGTCCATGTTTCCCTATGGCTCAAGTGGGCGGTGTTATAGTTTAACAGTGTGCTGACCCAGAAGCTGTTACGGGTCATCACCATATTTAACATGAAGGACATAACATTTTCATCAATCACAGTGAACAAATAGGACATGGTAGAGGTGAAGGAGATTGTTAAGTGGACTACATGGGAAGTATGTATGCCCAATTATAGTCATGGCCAAAAATATTTGCACACCTGCATTTATGTCAGAAAATTCACTCCTCCCAGAAAGTGGCATTGTTGTTTAATCTAAGACATTCCACACAACGGTCAAAAAAGCCTGGACAAAATCATTGGCACCTTATCAGAATTGTACTAAATAATTGTATTTCAAGCATGTGATGTTTTTATTTGTTATTTTACTCATCTGTAGCAATTAGCAGGTGCTGTCAATATGGAAATTCCAACTTGCAAACATTTAACATGGAGAAATGTTAACTCATAGCGGCATAGGGGTCATTATAGCAGCCATAGCGACTGCAATGGGGCCTGTAGTCATTGTCTGTGACGGGGTTCCACACATGGCCTCGTGGAGACCTGTGGTGGGTCCTCTGATGTGCAGAGTAGCAACAGTGGAACATAATCTGAGTAACTCATCTCTCCAGGATTTACAGCCGATTTACAGCCTCAAGGCATTGCTGTCTCCATGACTATAGCACGCTCATTTGTCACATCTCCTTTGCTGGAGCTACCATCCTGCAGACTGTACAAGGACAGTCAAGCCCATATCACTGTCACTAATTTACAACTTTATGGTACATTGGCCTAGCATGTTTACACATGACTACCTTCACAAAACACTAAACCCCAAACAAATAGGCCCTTACAGATGGGTTGAGTCCAGGGAAAATTTATGTTGCTGTTCATTAGCATAGAAAGGGATTAGGACATCGGTTTTAGTTTTTATTTCTTTATCCACATCTGCAAAAATGCTTCTCACTTCCTGTCCTAAAAGCAAGTGGACCAGTCTCTCCACCTGTGACCTGAAACAATCTTACAAGTGTAATAAATTACCTTTAGATCCGGCACCAGCAACTCATCAGAGCTGCAACTCACAGCGACAGCATAAAGGTATAGAGCGGAGACAGCCTTCTTCACCTTTCAAAGGGGTTTATTAAGCATCTTGTGTTATAGTTTGATTTCTTCAAAGTATAAATAGTCTTCCCTATGTCCTATGTACATCACATATATTTACAGCATACATACAGGAAGCTAGTATTCTAACTAGGAAGCATAGAGAGCTGGATAGCTGGAAAGTAGAGTACCGTCCCCTTTTCCCTCCGTGCTCCCTCTTTATATGAACATCAAAGAGTTAAATTCTGACATCATCTAAGCCATACCTCCACACGGACAATTGGCTCAGACCCCTTATGGTGTCATGATACACACCTACTTGATTAATATTCTATGAGTTCCTTTCCCCTAGTTGCAAAGAATCCCATGTTGATAAATATGGCCTATGTTGATTGTACCCGTAGCCCATTTGTCTGGGGCAGTGTAGGCCTACCACCTTGGACTAGGAACATCTTCTCAGTATCTGCTTGTATCATCTGCTTCAAGCAGAAACTGAGATGCTTCTGCCTGCATCACGAAAACCTCTATTTAAAGGTATATTCTGCGAACAAGCCTTTTACCTAAAACTCAGTCCAGATAACTGGGGCCTACTTAAATTATAAAAACAAGTAACACGTTTTATCAAGCTGGAATCACAACATTTTGTGTAGGTCCTAATTTCCATTTGAATAACTTTTTAGGATAATTAGGATTCATGTTAAAGCCATGGAACCTCACAGAGGTCCCAACAACACAAAGTCAGGAGAAATATGCCAAATGGAGATACTGACAGCACTTGGGTTCACAAACACATACATACCTAGGAAGAGGGAAGCATCTTGATCCTATAGAGGATTCCCAAGTCCTCCTTGCTCCTGCCACTGTTTGGCAGGATCCTTCTTAACATTGGTACCTGGCTCTTCTTCTGGCAAGAATGCAGCTGTGCTGCACCCTTGTGCATGAGCTGCTCCAGCTAACTGTGCAGACGCAACCATATTTGCACAGGCGCAGTACAGCCACACAAGTGCTTGAAGAGGAGTGCGGCCTGATGTTCCTATAGACCATAGGTTCTCAACGTGTGGTACGCGTACCCCAGGGGGTACTTCTGAGGGTTCTAGGGGGTACTCGGGCTTGATATACTTAACCAAAAATAACAAATTTAGAGTTTTAGAAAATGATAAATTTATTTAAACAGCAAAAAATTAGTATTTTAGCTAATTAAAAGCAATAGTAAATGCTTGGAAATTGTTTAGAGCCAATTATAATGTACTACGATTAAATATATATTTGTCAAGGGGTATAATGTTTACTATACTAGGGGGTACTTGGTGAGTACAGGGTTTTAAAAGGGGTACATACCAATAAAATGTTGAGAAACACTGCTATAGACAACCCCTTGTCTGTAATTTTTGGGAGGTCCGTGCTTGAAGATGGGGGAGGATGGTGTGGGAAGCCTCTATAGAATCCAGAGGCTTCATTCTTCTTAAGTAAGTATGTCTTTTTGAGCCCGAGGCTCACTTTGGGTACAATTTTATAGCCCAAAAGGGGGCTAAAACCATTCCATACCATTTAAAACTAAAATGCCATTTTAGGCAAAACACCTCATTAAAGATGATCCTTTGTTGTATTTGATTTCTTTTGTTTTCAATCTCAATCAGGAAAATAACCCAATTGATTTCACAATTATGTATATTGACTGCCATGTCAAAAGCAAAATATGGAAAATTAAAAGCAATTGAAAAGTCAGAGCATGCTAATCTTTGCTAATGTACGGTAATATGGTATGCACTTAAAAAAGCGGAGTCTTTTTCTGGCAATAAAGTTACTTGGATGCTTTCCACGGGTTACGTAATGACCTTAATGTATCTGGTTGCATGAAAGTGTGGAATCTTCTGCAAGCTCCAGTGACTCATAGACGGAATCCAGGGTGGTGATTACAGACAGAAGGTAGGAGACAGATGGGGGAGAAGTGAGAGTCAAATGTTAATATTCCCTAAAGAACAGACAGATTGCAAATACAGAGAAAATATAGCAAAGGACATGTGTGTAAACTGTGAAGAGATTCTCAAGGCTCTTCCAACTTTTTTCCCTCTCCACAATGAGATGAATGCTTCTGTTTGTTTAGAAGACCAAAGAAGATCATGACATCAATTACTACTGGGGATGTGAATAACAATAGAATCCCGCTAAGATGATTTAACTAATCCAAATACCACCTGGTTGAGCCAATCTTACCTAGAGATTTCAGATGTAATACAATTTATAAGGATTACGGGAAATTATGTTAAAAAAGAACGTGGCATTGACAACAGAATCATTTATTCTATATGGACACTGGGGGATTCAGCATTACAGAGAAGATTGGACGTGACCCAGAGCATGTTAGAAAAATGCAGTTTTGTTACAATAACAGGAATACAATGTTCTGTTTTATTAAGTAACACTGACCTGCACACAAAATGTGGTGGTCAACTGTAAAGCAATAATATAACACTCTTACCTCTAGGACCATTGTGGCCTTGCATAAAGAAATACAAGCCTTACCAAGAGACTAATACTGGTGCAAGGGGTGAGAGGCGCCCAATATATGTAAAAGATGATAAATAAATAGAAAATAACAAATGGGGCAAGGTTCGCTTACCCACATATGAAGGTCTAGGCCTGTAGGGAAAGTATTTTATTTATATCACAAAAAGACACAGTGTTGCACTGTGTTATAAGTAAGCATACCATCAAGTAAAACTCTGTATAATATCTAATGTGGAGTTTTACATAAAGTTTATGGTCTGACTTCCACTCTGCCACCATGAACCATTTTTTTTATCTAAATGAACATATTGTATGAGCTACTATTGCTGTCAGTGATCATTATTAGCTGACCTTGTCTCTAAGCCCTTTATACATTCCAAGTGGTTCTGGGTCACCATGAGCTGTCTGGGTATTCCTTTTTTGTCTTTTTACATTATGGATTCAATTGTAAAGCATATTTTCCATGACACAGTCAGATCCTGGTTAGTTGCAGATGATCTGGGTTTTATTTGTATAAAAACAAAGTAGGAAAGCATACTACACAAAATAGAGGTAGCAGGAAAAAAGGGCACTGTTGACTAGTGGACTAAAAGAGCATCACCATATGACACAGTCAGATCCTGGTTAGTTGCAGATGATCTGGGTTTTATTTGTATAAAAACAAAGTAGGAAAGCATACTACACAAAATAAAGGTAGCAGGAAAAAAGGGCACCGGCGACTAGTGGACTAAAAGAGCATCACCATATTGTTAATACGACGAAAAAAGCAAAAAAAGGGGTGCCTAATAAATATCGTTAACAACAGAACATTAAAGTTTTTGAAGTATGTTATCATTTTAAAAGCTTGCAACGTTATAGTTTTTGTCCTATAATTTTGTTTGTATGCACAGAGTTTACGTTATCAAAGATATTATCGTTTCTATGTGTAAAAGGGTGTTTCTGCATCGGGAGTGGTTAGGGTTAGGCATCACCAGGGGGTGGTTTGGATTATGCACCACTCAGGGTGCGGTTAGGGTTAGGAAACACCGGGGAGGGGGGGGGGAGGATTAGGCACCACCAGGGGAGTAGTTAGTTTTAGGCACCATGTGGGGAGGGTTCTGTGTGAAAGTAGGGTTGGCTTAAGCTGTATTGTTGAATTATGTTACTATATTTTCGTAATTCCTGTCTGTTTTAAAATGGTATTTATCATTAACCAATTTTGTTAACAATATTTATCGTTATTGAGATTTCATTATCCACCAGCACAATTTCGTTATCCAGCCGGGCCCTTTTTTTCCTGGTGCGTTTTTTTCATGCGCGCAAAAAAAGGAAAGACAAAAAAGTATAACGCACCTACTATAGTATTTGTCCAAACATATCTATTTATTGCACATTTCGTAAACACAAAAGTGCTCCTGACATGGAGCCAGTCAATGCAAAACATGGAAAAACATTTCTGCACAGAATGCAAAACATTAAAAACCAGGAACCATCTGATCTCCAATTCTCATAACTATATTTGTTTGTTTTCACAGACAATGGTCAAGGGATTGACTCTAATTGTTAGGATAACAAAACTCCCAGTTTCACCCATACACATCCAACCATATTAGCCAATCAGCTAGCAGCTGCCTACCTGTACTTGGGACGTTATTTGCATCTATCAGACAAGCTGACAAAACCTTGACCAATCACTCTTGTTGTTTCCTTTTCCAGCAGAACATAACCTGCTTTTTCATACTCGCCCTTCCCATTTCATAGAATAGAATACTTGGCATAGTGTAATGAATGGTGGAGATGTCGCCGCGCGGTCTGGCGGCGGGGCGGCTGTCTCCGCGTTCAGACCGGCAGTTTCCGCACTGCGACATGTGTCTGGTTTGTCTGGGCCTTCTAGTGCACACGGAGGGAGAGTTACGTGCACGCGCGCTAGAGGACAGGACCTTTATGCCAACAGGAGAGGGATCAGCTGATCCGGACGATCAGCTGATCCCAGCGGAACTCCTGATTGGCTGAGCGGCTGGGGGCGGCGCTGTGCAGCGCTGGAGTATATATAGATCTTGCCTGTTAGTTGCTGGTTGTCTGCCGTTGCGAATACTTACGTGTGAGCACTCAGACCTCAGTCAGTCAATCTTACAGTGTGTTAGAACCAGCAGGAGCTGGGAATTCACACTTAGCCAGATTACCTTTGTTTATGCTCTGTTATACTCTAGACCAGTTCCAGGGTGTTGAGACCAAGGACCTCACACCCAAGCTTAGGATTGCTGTGTCATTACTCTGTTATACTCTAGACCAGTTCCAGGGTGTTGAGACCAAGGATCTCACACCCAAGCTTAGGATTGCTGTGTCATTACTCTGTTATACTTTAGACCAGTTCCCGGGTGTCGAGACCAAGGACCTCACACTAGAATTGTGCTTATGTATATCTGTTATGACCTTCTGTTTTGCTGACCTCTCTCTTGCTTTCTGATTCGGTACCTCTGCCCATCTGTCTACCAGTTGCTGACCCTGCTTGTATCCGGTTACCGAATCAGTCTTCTGTCTTTGTACCTTATATGCTCGTGTGTTGCCGACCTGGCCTGTCTGACCTTCCTGGCTGTCACTCGTTCCCCTAGTGATTAGTCTGTCTGTACTTCCTTGGCACTAATCCACCAGGTGTCAGTTAGCTGCAAGGACCTCCTGTACCTCAGAGAGGCCTTCCTGCAGTGCAGTCAGTGGTCTCTTCCCATTAGGAGTCCATTGGCTGCAGTACAGTCTGATTCTATTCCATCAGGGAATCACTGGCTGCAGCTCTATCTCATCTCTAGAGATAGCTCCTGCTTGGCCATAGGCCACCTGCTCCTCAGGAGTCCACTGGCTGCAGTGGTGTCTGTATCTCCCGCTTTACGGGAGATAGCCTTCTACTGTTGCACCCAAACACTTACACATTATTAGGTGTCCAGAGGTTAGTTTTCCGGCTGCATGACGTTCCGGAAAATGTAGTGTCAGATCGGGGAGTCCAATTTGTATCAAAGTTTTGGAAAGCCTTTTGCCATCACTTGTATATGGAACTTGCATTCTCATCAAGCTACCACCCACAGACCAATGGCCAGACCGAGAGAGTTAACCAATCCCTGGAGCAATTTCTCAGATGTTATGTTGCAGATGCTCAGTCAGACTGGTTAAAATTGTTGCCTTTTGTGGAATTTGAACCTGAAGAGTTCCTCTTCTGGATTTTCCCCGTTTCAGGTGGTGTCGGGAAGATCACCCAAGTTTGCCCCGCTACCTGTGGTGTCTACTCCATTCCCAGCCTTGGAGGATTGGCAGAGAGCTTTGAGGGAGATTTGGGGAATGGTTAAGAGGAATTTGGGGAAAGCTTTTCAGGCCCAGAAAAAACAGGCAGACAAAAGGCGGTCTGTAGAGTGGAAGTTTTCTCCAGGAGACATGGTGTGGGTATCCACTCGGCATTGACCCTGAAGCAACTGTCACCCAAGTTGGGTCCTAGATTCATAGGACCATTTCTAGTGACCAGAAAGATCAATAATGTCACTTATGCTATTGATCTCCCAGCCAGCATGAGAGGTGTGAGAGCATTCCATGTGTCTCTGTTGAAGCCGGCAGTGCACGTGGATTCCTTCCCCCCCCCCCCCTTGTGATGGTTGATGACCAACCTGAATATGAGATTGAAAAAATTCTGGACTCTCGCTTAGTGCAAAATTCGGTGCAGTATCTGGTCCACTGGAAAGGATATGGTGTGGAGGAAAGAACTTGGGTGCCAGATTGTCGCATGCAAGCTTAGGAGGATTGCTGTGTCATTACTCTGTTATACTTTAGACCAGTTCCCGGGTGTCGAGATCAAGGACCTCACACCTCAGATTAGAATTGTGCTTATGTATATCTGTTATGACTTTCTTCTTTGCTGACCTCTCTCTTGCTTTCTGATTCGGTACCTCTGCCCATCTGTCTACCAGTTGCTGACCCTGCTTGTATCCGGTTACCGAATCAGTCTTCTGTCTTTGTACCTTATATGCTCGTGTGTGTTGCCGACCTGGCCTGTCTGACCTTCCTGGCTGTCACTTGTTCCCCGGTGATTAGTCTGTCTGTACTTCCTTGGCACTAATCCACCAGGTGTCAGCTGCAAGGACCTCCTGTACCTCAGAGAGGCCTTCCTGCAGTGCAGTCAGTGGTCTCTTCCCATTAGGAGTCCATTGGCTGCAGTACAGTCTGATTCCATTCCATCAGGGAATCACTGGCTGCTGCTCTATCTCATCTCTAGAGATAGCTCCTGCTCGGTCATCGGTCACCTGCTCCTCAGGTGTCCACTGGCTGGTGTCCACTGGCTGCAGTGGTGTCTGTATCTCCCGCTCCACGGGAGATAGCCTTCTGTTGCACCCAAACACTTAGACATTATTAGGTGTCCAGAGGTTAGTCATACTTGTATTATTGGTGATTCTGCAGATCATCAATAATCAGGTATACATCTGTATTCTTGGTGATACTGCAGATCACCAATAATCAGATTCTCTCTGTGTGCTGACACCAATCGTTACACATAGTAAACTCTTTCCTGAAGTGATCATGAAACTTTGTTCTTGATGACATTTATCTTATTAATCTATACAGCTTTAGGCTTTTTCAATGATAGTGGAAGGAGCCCAAGTCCTCTAGTATACACCCTGTTCAAACCAAAGGATATCAATCTATTTCTTGACCTTTTGAAAGAAGAAGAGTGAATGACTTATTGACAATTTCAGAGACAGAGGATAAACCAAATCATAGATAGGGATTTCTAGTATTGTGCAGCCATATACTGTATCATGATGTGCATATAGTTGTGGATAAAGTTTTGTTTTCTGTAGACAAGATCTGTTTTTCTAAGCATGTTTGAAAGAGCCAGTACATAGAGG